>NC_061516.1:29830000-29837500 GCF_022379125.1 Scophthalmus maximus | reverse complement strand
CACACACACACACACACACACACACACACCTAACAAGGCTAAAGGCATGCATGAACAGACTTGTCCACAAAACCGAAACCTCTCCCCAAACAAATCACAAGTGACACTATAATAATGGGAACCCATTCGATTTCACTTTTCACAGCTTCACACCTCTGTGGTTGTCTGTCTTACACATAACAGTGTCATCACCTCCAGCTGTTTTCAGATATGAGCTGAAGATGAAATGTCTGCTGTTCACATATGAAGAACTCGGCAGGACATTGTCCGAGTCAGTCGCGTTCACAACAGCAGGAACATTTCAGGAACATTTCTGACATGCTCTCTAATTGTCTTTGTCTGTCCAGATGTGAGGAGGCCCAGACTCGAACCTGGGCCAGTCCTCTGAAAGGAGAACGGTTCTACAGCAGTCTGCACAAAGCTGAGGTCAGTACTTCAGTCAGTCACTTTGTTGTCAGTCTCTATTCAGTCAGCAGCTCTCGTGGATCCTCATGCGCTCCCCGTGTGTCATGTGTTGACTCCCTCTCAGACAGCGGTGTGGGTCAACTTCTTCTTCTGGCTCATCATCGGGGTGCTGGTGGTCGTCCAGCGGCGTCAGGGTTCCGGGGCCAAGCTGATCACAGGGGTGATCGGCGGGCCGGCCGGTGGGCTTTTCGGCGACCCGGGGGTGACGGCCGCCGAGACGGAGCCGTTTTTCAACCGTCCCGCGAGGCCACAGTGAGGACGCAGAAAAACATGTCCAGTGGCACAAAGTGGGGCTGGATGTGGGAAACGGGTAAACACATTCATTCTACTCTGAGTTCCAGGTGATACCGACACATTTTTTTTAGATGGCTGCGGTACTTTGTACGCAGCTTTGATTGCTAGAGGGCGTCACAATATCAAGATGCAATAGAAACATTGTTCTGCGACGAGGATGGGATTCGAACCCACGCGTGCAGAGCACAATGGATTAGCAGTCCATCGCCTTAACCACTCGGCCACCTCGTCCTCTTACACAGTTGTTATTGTAAGCTTCAAAAATGTGTAGAGCTTTCCGTGTCCGTCAGCACGTACGTGTGTGAAGCAGACTGAGCTGCTGATATGTGCGTTTACCCACTTCCCACATTTACCTCCATCTCTCTCACCAAAACCAGTTTAGATGTCCGACTCCCAGATCACACAGAAATGTGGATTTGTGCATTCACGTTGGTCACATAACCAAGAAGTAGGGGTGTTGTTTTATTGCAGGCATTCGTTTTGTATTTCGCCAGTGTGCTGAGATTTTGAACTTTGGATGCGACTGACAGATGTTTCCCACATAAAACGTTTTCACCCCTAAATAGCTTAAACCTTTCACACCCTCGGAAAAGCCGTTTCCACCCATTTTTTTTTTTATTCATGTTTGTCGTCTTTACTCTTTATTTATGAAAAAAATTATTTCGGGCTGCAACTACCGATTATTTTCATAATCTATTAATCTGTCAATTATTTTCATAATCTAGTTGTTTGGTCCATGAAATGGTTTCCGAAACCCCAAGATGATGTTTTGTCCACACACCAAAGATATTCAGTTTACTGCCACAGAGTAGCAAAGAAACCAGGAAATATTCACATTTAAGAAGCTAAAATCACAGAATTTGGACTTTTTCCCCCATAAACACTACTTGAACCAGTTTATCGATTATCAAAATAGTTTTATTTAATCTATTATCGATTAACTGATGCAGCTCTAGTTGAGGCGAATATCTCTTCTTTTCAGTTTGTCTTAAAAATGATCTGTGGCCAAAGGTCATAGGTCGTTTGATGAGAACTGAACCACTGGGTGAACGCTCACATCTGATTAAAGCAACAATCAATCACATTATGGTGCCAATAATTCCAAGTGGATTTTTGTATTTTTCTAACTCTTACATCTAATGTTCTGTCTGTGTTCAGTCTGAGGCTGGATGCACTTCATCGTGCTGTACGTGTCCAGATATCAAACACGCGACCGTTTGTGGTGATGTGCTACTTTTTGAAACAATAAACCAAAGAGTTTAATCACAACTGCCGTTTGCCAATTCATTTATTTATTTCTGCAGCAGCCTTTCTTCAACAGGATCCCGTACATTTCCCCAGTGGATCAATAACGTATCTCTGATTCAGATGTTCATGGTCGTGGAGAGAATGGAGACGTGGAGACGGATGCGTGGAGATGTGTCTCCCTCTGGTGGTTGATGATGAGTAAAGACCTCCACCTCGACCGGAGCAAAAAATTGCCAGGAATTTGAAATGTCATATATTTACATATTTTTTTGATTTTTTTGAAGCCTGGTGTTAAAAAAAGAAAGAAGAAAAAAGATCCTAGCACTCTTTATTCTTCTGTGAACCGAGTGTCAAGGGGACACAAAGTATGTCTTTAATAATTTCCATCTCCACTTATGTCTGTGGAGAAATTTCATTATTTTTAAACCAAATACATTCTCCAAATTGTGTGATTGCTCCAGATACAGTATGGCTGATCGGTCTACACGGGAGAAAGGCCAATGAAATAATTGGCAGCAGTTGCCTTACAGATCAAAATAGACAGGATGAGCTCACTCCCTCCATTCCAACAGGACTCCTTCTGTCTTTGGCCGAGCTGCGTAATCTCTGTGGATTACCTGAGGTGCCTCGAGTCATGAGGTGGAAGACAGTGTTCACCGAGGAGAGAAAGAGAGGAGAGACACGGCGGGACAGAGGGAGACGAATTAGAGAAACTACATCAAACTTCACCGGCTCTGGAAATCGGCCTGATAGTGACAAGTGGGGCCAACGTTCGCAGGGGACGCAGGGTTCATACCTGGAGCGATCGGAGGGAGCACTCTGGAGAACACCGAGGACCGTCTGAACCTCGAGTCCCAGAAGAAAACCACCTCACGGCTCGAGATTAATTTGACTCTAGAGACTTTGGTGAGACATTTTCATTTCTGGCCTTGCCGTTATTGTTTGACTTCTGATTGGAGAGATAAACTGCGTGGATGTAAATGTGTCTGACAGAGCGGGGGGGCATCAGAGCTACAGAGTGCTGGTGGGAGAGGAGTAACAGAGAAGCAGAGGCGAGAGCAGTGGACAGTGTCGACTGAGCTAAGCCATGATAAGCCTCTCTGAGCTACTTCGCTCTGCACACATCAAATGTCCTGTTTTAAACCTGTTGATCTGTGCTGGGCTCGTGACTGTGAGCCACTGATTCACTTTATCTGCTGTTTTGGCAGGAGAGCTGCTGATTTACTGCCAAATCAGACTGTGGAGAACAGAGCCGAGTCCTTCAATCTCAAATTGAAATCACAGACAGACCTTCAACTTGACAACTGTGCTTCAGGTCTCCGTCCGACTGTCCCTGAGCCCGTCAGTGAATCCAGAGCTTGACCTTGACCTCCGTCTGCCCCCCCCCCCCTCGTTTCTCTCTGTGCAGGACATGTCTCGCGACCAGTGTGAGTCAGTGGCGGTGAGCGTGGACTCCCTCCTCAGCGACGCCAAGAGGATGCAGTTGCAGTGTCGTGAGCGCAGCGAGCAGCTCTCCATGGCCGCCGTGCAGCTGAGGGAGGAGTCGGCCTCCCTGAGGGAGCAGTGCGAGGCCACGCAGCTCGACATGGCGCACATCCGCCGGCAGCTGGACGAGCTGCTGGACACCAAGGCCGCCATCGAGGCCAGGGAGCGGCAGGCGCGTAAGCTCAGCAAGCAGCTGTGAGGAACTGGGGAAGGGAGGGGAGATGGTGGTGTGGAAGAGGGGAGCAGCATCCCAAATGTCATGAACTGTTGTGCAAGCTCCCACTGAAACCCTTCGTTTGACACCCAGGAGAAAGAAGGGAGGTAGGGTTTTCTTACCTCGGAGAGGAGGAATGGAAATGGGTGAGTGAGGAAGAGGAGAATAAAACCTGAGAGGACGGAGGGAAACATTGGGGAGTGACAGCAAAGTGAGTCAAGAGCTAATGAATAAGATAGAGTTTAACTTTAAATAGTCACTTATAGAGATGGTCTGATTTTCATTTAGGACACAGTATTCTTTAATTTACAACCTTGATATTTTGCTGAAAGTTATTTTTCCTGAAGAAAAGAGTAAATCAGAGTGACAATAAACGGCATGTGTGGTCTGTCGGGTGTTGACGGAAGAGAAAAAGAAAGAAGAATGAGAAGAGGCTGCTATGTGAAATAAACACATGAATACGCACATGGATTTGATCCATCTCCTCTTTCTCCCTTTTCATGTCATGTATAATAAACACTTCTCCAAACACGTGTTTTGGTCTCCTCATGTACATGTGTAAATTGTCCATGTGACTTTAGTGAGTAAACGTAAAAGTAACTAAAAGTAAGAGACAGCATGTATTTTTTTCCCTACATTTACAGCGACATCTGAACGCCTCACGAGGGTCTAACTGGGTTCCCATGGAAACAGGGCTGCATAAAGGAATAGCTAACTTTTAATCTTTTTTATTAATTAAATTTTCACATAATCATGGGAAAAGAATACCTTGATTTCACAACAAAAAAAGTTTGATTTATTAATTTCAACTGAAATACAATACTCGTCTCCAGATTTTGACCTGCTGTAATACGCTACAAAACAAGTACAAAAAACATATCCAGGATTTGTTTTGCAGATTTTTGTGAATGAGTTCCGAGGTGAACAGATCATTCTAGAGGGCAGGAAATTAATCCAAACAAATGCGGGTTACTAACATTCACGTAATATGAATTGCATAAGGTTTTACTTTATTATGGGGTCAACTATAATTTGTCCTGCTTGCCCAGACACTCCACGAGATATTTCTCATCTGATCACCAAGACATCTTCGAGTTACAAGTAAAAACAGCACACACACACACACAACCAGACAACTGTTTTTACACTGTTTCTACTGTACACCTATTGTCGTGTGTTTCTGTGTCTCTGACCTAAATCAATCTGTCAGACTAACTGTCTTGTTGCTGTTACTGCTGTGTGTGAATGAAGAGCACCCCGGAGCTCCCATGTGCGTAGGGACAGGCCTCCAGTTTGGGGCCTGCTGGTTATACTGCCCCTCAGTCTGGAATTTGTATTTTGTAATATAATAAATCCCATGCTTATTGTTCTTTTAAAGGTTTTAAAGTAGTAGATCTGGGTCAGTGGTGTGAGATCACTCTACCCCGTCGAGCCGTAACAGCTGGGGGCTCATCCTGGGATAAAACCATGTCCCTCATTAGGGGGGAAGAAAATGTGTGTTTGTCTCTAATGGTCTTTGGTTTACTGTAGTACATTGGTCCTCTCTTTTGATAGATCACTTGTGTTTGTTGCTGCTTTTGACTGGTGCTGGGTTACTTACTTCAGTGACTTGGTGTTTGTTTCAGTCATGTGGACATCAGGCAGACCTGAGTCTCACCACTTGATTATTATTATTATTATTATTTGGGCTTTTTTTTTAATGTTTGGTGGTATAAA
The DNA here is from genome assembly GCF_022379125.1 of Scophthalmus maximus. Taxonomy (NCBI): domain Eukaryota; kingdom Metazoa; phylum Chordata; class Actinopteri; order Pleuronectiformes; family Scophthalmidae; genus Scophthalmus; species Scophthalmus maximus. The sequence continues at coordinate 29,832,078 of NC_061516.1, read as the reverse complement.
TGGGTGTGGGTACTTTGTTGGAGTGTGACAGTTGACTTTGTCTTCAGTCTGCGGCTCACTTACCCATGTGACTTTGCATTGTGCACAGCATCTAGGTTGTGTTGTGTAGCTGTAGCGCTTATTTGTTGTTGCAGTAATAAAACTAGTCTTACATCATATAGACTATTTTGGAAAGGTTGTAGTTACCAAAAGAATCATTGTCCTTTTTCGCAAACAACATCCATTTCTGTTTACAGTCATAAACCCAAGAGCAGGACTTTATCTCCACGCACCACTCGAGAAGCAGAGGCACAAACACACACAAACATCTCAAACATTAAAATTTTAATCACCCTTATAAATCATTCTATAAATACATGGTCGTCATATCATTGGGAACTTATTTTAAATAGCATTAGATAACAAACGAGCAGTAGCACAGAGGGCCTGCACTACGAAGCAGGATTTGCGGTTATCTTGGTAACTTCAGGTTTAACTCTGAAAGCTGACTTTAAATTCAGAAAAATATTTCGAGTTATACTTTTTCTGTTTTAGTCGTTGGATCATATTATTTTCATTTCACTTTGTAGAATGTCACTTTTAAATGTCGCTTAAACCAAATTGACCTGCACGTATCAGTGTTTCTTTTTGTACAATATTTAAAACTTTATTCGTGGTTCTGACGATGCCGCTTGTAATTTCAGACTCCGCCTCTTCCACATGAGCACGCTCGTAACCGGACGGGAAAACCCAGGGTTGCCTGAGACTGTTGATATCCATCTTCGTAGTACAGGTTATCCAGGATGGTCAATGTTGGGATAAGTCAAAGCAGATAACGAGAAACATATCCTGGGTATGTTGAATTCACTCCGTAGCATAGGCCCCACATGTTTGCTGGGGTCAAAAGCACAGCAACGACAACACAAGAGTCTGGGGGGCTTCAATCAAAGACACAAAATTGTAAGGGTTAGTGGGAAGTAGCTGGGAATGTAATGTGAGTGTTACAGGTAAGTTTGGTTTCTTTGCCTCCGGGACCCTCCTGTCATCACCGCTCTGAAAGACAAACTGAGGATGAGTTAGAGACTGAGCCTTCACAGCGCGGTGTGATCATATTGTGTGTGGGAGTGGGAAGACTTACTTTCAGCTTTCTTTTTTAGTGGCGTCAGTGCTGCTTTTGCCTGGAAAGCACACAAAGTTACCAAAACATCTGAAACAGTGAAAATGTTTGAGTGACTAAAGAAAATAAATTAAATATTGTGATGATGATGATGCAGATAACAACTTAATACAAAGTCTAATTAGATGAATTAAAACAAACTGAAGTGACATGAAGGGATAGCCATTGATTTGTTACCTTCTTTATAGCCGCCCAGTCTTCGAGGATATCGATGTCTCTCAGCATGTAGACGATGAAAGGTCCTGTGAGACAGAGGTGGAGTTTTAGAAATGACCCTGTTGGTCTGTTTTACAGTCAAGAGAAGCTACAGCAAATATCAAACGTACAGTTCAGAGAGCGACAGCTGGAAAAAAGACTATCTTGTACAAATGAACAGTGGGAATAATAGAATAATTACAGTTAAAATGTGAGGTGGGCAGATGATAAGAATAAATAAGAGAAGGATCTTTTTTTTTTTACCTGAAACCAGGGCTACTTTCTTTTTTCTCTCTGACCGAGCCAGCAGAGTCTTTCTTTTGCACTTCTTGGTCCTCATCTCATCACTCCACTCTGAGATAAGAACATATCACACTCAAAATGAAGCTTTATCACTTCTGAAAGTGGAATGTAAGGCCAATCCTTTCCTGTAGTGATCGCCTGCATTGTGTGTGTACCCGAGGTGAAATCTATATTCTGTCTGTCCTCCTCCAGTCTCCGTATCTTCTCCAGCAGCTCCGTCTTCATGGCATCAAACAGTAACGTCCGCTCACTCTGTAACACAAATGTGCACGCAGTTTTCAAGTTCAAGTGTCCCTATTCAGCTTCCATGTACTGCATACATACTGCATGTGAGTGTGCGTTACCTCCAGGTGCTGCCCTGCTCCTTGCACTTCACACTCATGCTTGTGTTTGATCACCTGCAGACACAACTCTCTGTACACTC
>NC_061516.1:29805000-29825000 GCF_022379125.1 Scophthalmus maximus | reverse complement strand
TATTATATATACCTTTCAATTATCATATGATGTATTTTTATTTTATTTTTTACAGAGAACTGAACCTGATGTTGTAATTCAAGTAGTATTTAATGTAGAACAAGAAGTGTTTTTTCCTTTAGTATAGTCCTTTTAAAAAGATTGTTACTATATTTTACTATATTTTGAATTATTTTTTTTATCATTCTTGCACTGACAGCTGCTTTGGCAAGGAGTGTGAGGAAACGTCTGCTCCTGTTGGGATGATGTCAGATGTGTAGAGTGATGTAATGAAGCATAGTGGTGTTTTACATCACTCGTCTCTGGCCGACTGTCCATGAACAGGGCTGCACTCATATTAACCACCCAGTGATTAGAATGTACCCATTCTTTTTTAATACTCACTTTGGGTATGACTGTAGTTGTCATATTGCAATCGGCCATTAGATGGCATCAGAGTAGTGCAACACCTTCAGAGAGCCATGCAAATGATAATAGTGGGGTGAATTCATATCAAGAAAAACACAGGTAGCACTACTAGCAATCATTTTTGCATTGCATTTCTTAATGTGGTCTCTGTTGGACCCCCATAATACCAGTAAGACTAAGAATAAGAAAAAAAATTATAATAATTATAAATTGCAAAGAAAATTGCAGGGGACTAACAGGAAATATGACAAGTACAAACAATATGTCCATTTTAAATGTTTTTATTAAAGTTGCATAAAAGTGTAACAAAATTGGGCAAAAACAAGACCTGTTGTTGATATTGCTACATTTGTTTGTTGGTTTGATCTAATCATTGTCCAAAAAAACCCAGAACACCACCACCACTCTTTAAATCCACATGGTTTAGCTCTTGTATTTAACATCAATGATAATAATCAGTGTGTGTGTATATATATATATACACTTCTTTCTTTTTTTTGCAATTTTCCCCAACAGTAAAAAAAACTGACTTCTCAATAACAGTCTAAGAAGGTATAATCCAAACCTGGATTTAGAAATGAAAATCCATTCAAATTCAGAAGATTGAGCTCGCATTGGTACAATCCGACCAATCAAAATGTCTCCGAAAAAACTGCGTACACTGCGCTTGATTTTGAAGTGCCACCAGCGAAGCAAAAGCAACCACACCAAAGTCAATCTGAATGGATTTCTGTTCAACTATATGATAATCCAAGGCCTGGCATCAAGAAGTGTCATGATCACAATAAAAACTGACCAGTATTCAATGTAAATGTAAAGAACATTGGTTTATCTAAACAAGACCACTGTATCAAGGCCTAAGTATTAAACACACACTTCTAAAAAACAAAAAAAACAACTCTTTTCAAAAAAAGAGAGAGAAAAGGAGCGACATGAGAAGTGAGATTTTCCACATCGCAGTTCTACTCGGTAACAGTTTTAGCAGTTAGTTACCTTTAAAAAAAATGAATGTCTCCCGTTTATTTGGTTTGTGTAACATAAATAATACCTAAGGCAACATCTGTTTTGAAAGAGAAACAAAAAAAGGTTAGAAAGGGAGGGTGGACAGAAGGATGAAAATGGATGGGAGGAGGAGGGGGAGGACAGAGGGGAAGACAGGGTGAACTGACAAGAGCAGAGGAAAATGGGCCAAAGTGTGTGTACTTGTTTGCGTGTGTGTTTGTGTGAGTGTGTGTGTGTGTGTGTGTGTGTGTGTTTTGGTGCTGAGAGAGAAAGAGGCAGACAGCAGTCTGCTGTCACTGCAGGTGTTAGCAATTGGACACAGCAACCGTCACTGCCTCTCCTATTGGCCAATGGGCTTCGGTCTCTGATTTGATTGGCTCAGGATCGGAAACAGATGGCTTTATTCTTAGCTATGATTGGCAGCTGCAGTACAGAACTACGGATATTGTGACATCTAAAGGCCTGTCTCTCTCTCTCTCTCTCACCCCCTTTATCTCTCTGCACTTAGTGTGTGTATAGGAGTGTGTGTATTCCGATCTGTGTAAGAGGCAGCTGTGTTTGCTAATGTGTTTCCTCCGCCCCAAGGGTGGACTGTGTGTGTAAGTGAGAGAGAAAGGAAACAAATGAAAAAAAGAGGGGTGAATGCATTTAGACAGCTTCGTATTTGTAACCGCGGCCTCCATCCCTCTTATTCCGTCATGTCATCGGTGACTCTGCTGCTGCGACGGGCAGAGGTCGGTGCAAAGTCTCCACATCGAGCGGAAAATGTCATTTTCAGAGTTTCCACGCACATGTGACCGCTCCGAACTGATGTCTGCCAAACACGAAACAATGTGGTGGACTATGTGATTTCTTAGAAGAAAGGGAGAGTCAGTGAGAAAGAGAAGGGGAGGGGTCGTTAAAAAAAACCCCCCAAAAAACAACAACAACAACAAGGCAGCTTTGTTCCAGGTCCCCCTGTCGGACTGTCAGTGTGTGTAACAAAATGCACAAAAAAATAAAGATAAAACAGGAACCAGTCCTATACTAAGATTCAAATTTGTCGTACAGAACAGCAGAATATACAGGCAACCCCCCCCCCCCCCCAATGTTGCTGTACATTATGTAGCAACATACACACGTAGTATTTAGCAACACAGACGTACATATGTATGTGCAGGCTGGACAGCAGGGGCTTCTACACAGCCTCTTAGGACAGCACTACGTATCTGAGGAAAGAAAAACATCACTTTTTTTTTTCCTGCAAGAATTTGAACTCTAGTCAAACACGCTCAACCCAAACGATCCTACTTCTACTCTACTCCAAAAAGGACGATTTTCGTAAAGTCTAAAATTGGTTTTCTACCACCACAGCCAACCAGTGACTTTCCTTTAGGGTTCAACCACCACTCCAAGGATCAAATTGGTCTCTTTGCTGTACTAAAAATACACAGTACAATACTCCTAGTGGTCAGAGGTTCAGATTTTCCTCCCCCGAAATGACATAGTGCAGATTTTTCAAAAGACACACAAAAAAATGAAAGGAAAGTCTTTAAATGCACCACTGTTGCAAATGCCTTTTGATTAAGGTGGAACATTTGCTGTACTGACCCCAAAAAGTTAGCCTGGTCGATTACAAAAGACTCAAGTCAAGTGACTGTCCCCCATGCCCTCAAAGTGAACAATGAAACAGTGTCAGAGTAATGGTTGGTAGCTGGATCATATACAACTTTAAAACCCTTTTATAAAATATCAAAATAATGAATCTCATTGGTAGAGACTTGAGCAATGATTGGCTGCTTCCTCCTCCGTCGTTCAACCAGCCACTCTTTTCTTGGCCGTTGCAAACTCTGGCTCTTCCCACTCTCGGCTGCTGCGCTCCCAGTGATTATGGGATTCATCTCAGCTCAGCTCCCCGCCTCTTCCTCCTCAGACAGATGGAGAGCGGGGCAGGAGAGGGTGGGAGGAAGAGGAGCCGGATGAGGGGGAGGAGTGAAGCCATATAAAGGGTGAAGGAGGAAAGGAGAGTGCCCGGTATTCAGGCCAATGAGTTGCTTGTTGTCATCTGGCGATCAATTTCAAAGTCTTTACTTTTTTTTCTTTGTTGATGATTTTCTTTTTTCAAGAAGGAAGTTCAACGAACAAGAGGGGAAGGAAGAGACAAATAATTAAAACTACAAGTGAGTTATGGGACTGGATCCAGGCCGCAAGAGAAGATGAGATGAAGAGAGAGGAAAAACAGAGGGCCTAACAGATGAGGGTTAACATGTTTCATGACGATCGTCAATGGAAGAAGAAAACTGACGTTAAAACAGAAAATAAAATAAAAGAATGGGAAGCTAAGTATGAGGAGAGGTGAGGGCTGAGGTGGACGGAAAGAGTCGGAGGAGGGATGCTATCATTTCTTCTGAGGCGTGGAGAGCTTCTGCATCCCTCGGATCTTGTCGAGCAGCTCTGAGACGAAGTCCTGCGGAGGGGACAGCACATGAGTCAGGGAAAAAGAGGAAGAAAAATCCACAGTGCGTCCATGGATTTGGTGAGGACAGATGGAAGGAAGGGAGAGAGGAAGAAAGATGTCTTACCTCAGTTGGTTTGAAACAGTCAACCAGCAAGTCCTGTAAAACAAACACACACGGTATGTAATCACATGTTGTCTGTACGTGTCCCTAGATGCCTTCGCGCAAGTATGCGAGTGTGTCCTACCTTGACCCTGGCCCCCCTCTCAACGTCACTGGGCATATCCAGCAGCTCATCCACATCGATCTCTAGCTCTGGGATGGCCTCTTCCTGTGACGCAAATTAATAAGAGGAGAGAAAGAAGAGAGCACATTTAGAGAAAAAACTACACATACAAAGAGTTGCTTGGTTACCACGGGTTCCGACAGCTCTTTAAGCTATATCGTGGACACATGGAAAGGAATCCTCATCATCCCCTCTATTCTTAGACCCCGTGTTTATGTTATGCGGTCGCCTGCAAACGGACCGGCACTGGCATGTCTGTCTCTGCCTCTCTATGACGTGGTACACCGGCTGGGGAGTGTCCTTTTCCCTTTTCAACACTAGAGGGCGATGTCCCACCATCACCCCACACATGTTGTACAGTACATGACAGAGAAAAGAGAGGAGAGACAAAGAGAAAGGACAAGTACAGTAGACTGTCATCATGGACAAGGACTATTGATCAAGAAAGGGGGAAAAAAGATTATGTATATTCAAATGAAATATATATATTTGGCTAAATAAGGCTGAAGGCTGAATTAGGGCTTCTTATTTAGGAGGCAGACATAAGTGGTATGGACCTTTCGAGTCATTGTTAATTTCCTAAAATGGTTTTAACACCATGTTAATATTCATGGCTCAAAAGAAATAAACGTAAGATCTGTTGCATTGATGAGGGGTTTGGATTTGGCTATATCGCAATAGGTACACTGTCTCCCACTTAGTGTATTTGAAATGCACACACAACTAAAAACATTTATATTTGCATGCATGTGAACTGCTGACTGTCACACTGCTGCCTGAAGTGAAAACTTGCTGTTGTTGATCACAAAAGGGGGAAAATATGCTCTTGAACTGCACAGAGAATTAAGACGGTAAATTTGGCCCTTCAAAATGCCCTTGAAATTCACATTGAAATAGCAATAGCTAAGGTAAATATTCAAAAACTAACCTCGAATAAAAAGCATAAAGAAGTCTTCATCCAGTCAATTCAATGTGATTAATCTGTCGCTGTATAAAAAGTGATTTAATAGTCTCCCCCACTGGCTCAGTGTGTTTTATCAAAGTGGTTCACCACTGGCAACAACACACTCAAAAACACACAGACACACACACTAGTTTACCACTCTTTTGCAGATCAACTGCTACCCTATATTCATGTCATTCTCTAGGAATCTCGCTCTCACTCTCCTCTTCCCCCTTGGTTAGAGTTGCCCGCACCAGCTGCCTCTGCACCTGGCCGACTGCCCCCTACTCTAACACACACACACACACACACGCACACGCACACACACACACACACACACACACACACACACACACACACACACACACACACACACACACACGCAGACATGCACAGCGTGTGTGTCACATTCATCGTCAAACCGAAAGTAGCTTTTGTCGTAGTGAAAACTCCTTTACACACACATACACACACACATGGATTAAAGAATTCTAAAATTATCATTAATAAGTCTGAGCTGGATAAAGAGAGAGAGAGTGTGTGTGTGTGTGTGTGTGTGTGTGTGTGTGTGTGTCTGTATTGAGAGGGCTGGGTATAAGGATTACATTTTGAGCAGGACAGCCTGTATGTCTGAGATAGAGACTTGAGGTGACAGACAGACTTACTGTCAGCAGAACACACACACACACACACACACACACACACACACACACACACACACACACACACACACACACACACACACACACACACACACACACACACACACACACACACACACACACACACACACACACACACACACACACACACACACACACACACACACACACACTCAGCACAACTAATAGCACACACAGTAGACATATTGAAGCCGTCTGGTCTATGTACATCGTCTCACACTCACAAAATTTAGTCTCACACAAAGACTGATCTGCAGAACATGTGGCTATGGGCTACTACGTTCTGTAAAAAAATGGTATTCAAAACTAATGCGCATATATATATATATATACATATATGTAAAATACAGTGATGGTAGAAAAAAATGCATACAAGGATTAAAGAAATATATAATTTTTATGAAATTTGGTTTGACATAATTGTCCAAAATTGATCTGTAGAAAAAAGACGGGATAAAAAAGGGGAATAAAAAAGAAATACCAACCCAGCTCTAAGCAATTGTTTTTTAATTGCTGGGATATAATTGAAAAAAAAAATATGTAGTACCTGCTGTTCAATGCACTGGAAAGATGATGTGTTACCAGTTTATTGCGGTTTACCTAAGAATGATTTGAGAGAGAGCACGATAAGTCTGCGAGGGGGGAAGGGAACAACAAGAGGAAGGAAGGTACGAGGCTAAGAAGCACACTGAGGAGAGGGAGCAGCTGAGTGAAGCAGCCCAAAAGAGGGAGGGAGAGGAGGGAGGGATTTTCAAAAAAGGCCGGAAGACAGGCTTCAGAGAGGAGACACAAAGAAAGCAGGGAATCACAGGGGAGGGTTTCCAAAACAAAGATGGACTTACTGAACTACTCTGGAGTCTGGAGGGGGTTTCACTGGCCACAGATGTGATGTGGACGAAAACTATGGCTACAAGTCGTTGGCACACAACGTAGGGTTGTTAACGAAGCAGAGCAGTGTGAAACAATTGACCGTGATCTAAAAGGTTTGCTTACAGTAACTGGAAAGATTTGCTTAACTGGAAATCTTTCCGGCGATCGTCCAACATACATCTGCATCTGTGTTTAGGTGTTTGACACGCTCCACACCGTACTTTTATTTGGCATTTTAATTAATATGCTATGCAGAGCGCTGTCTATAACAATACTCTTTATATTCCCATAACCGCCGAGAGATCTGGGGGCCTGTATCACAAGGTGAGATTAGTTAGCCAGCCATCTTTGGGCTTAATTCAGGATTTCCAACATCTCAGTGACCTATGCAGGGCAGGTTAACAGCAGACAGGGATCGGGTCAAAACCTGTCATCAACCCAACTGGTGACCAATCAGATCACTGGCAGAATGGAACCATCATTCTTATGCCATTTTCCACTCAGCGACCAAAGGCCAAGATCGGAGTCATATCAATCGCTGTGTGTGAACTCTTCTGGAGCGGCTCGCCGACACGTCGCCTCCGTCCCACTGGATTTCTAGCAGGCTAAACATCTGGACTAATCTTTCAACAACTACAGCCAATCAGAGCGCAGGACTGTGGCGTAGTGGGGGGGTTTCTCCTGGTGAAAGATTGTGTAGTGTGTGACCCCCCGTCACCAGACAGACTGCAAGACTGCCGATCACAAGACACAACTTGTGTGAACTACAATTAATTAATAAACCAAACCAAAAGCCATGTCATTTTAAGTTCCCCAGGAAATACAAAACACAAAGCTACCAAGTGGTTCTTGTGGTTCCACAAGAAACAAACGTATACTGTAAACCGGCATAAGGTCTTATTGTCTTTACTTAAGATAGACTCTTCCAGACAAGCTCACACAACAACAACAACAACAACAACAACACCTCCGCCAATGTGAGAGAGCAGCAGACGGACACACTGTCTGTCTGGAGGCTGCCTGCAGGACAGAGCAGAACGAGATGTGACAGTATGAGAGCGTACTCGTGTGTGTGTGTGTGTGTGTGTGTGTGTGTGTAGGTCATGGTACTATTCCTCTCACAGGGGGCTGTGTAGTGGCTGCAGGCTTGGACAGATCAAATGGCAGACACAGCTCCCTCATCGGGAAAAGACATAAGCTACACACACTCACACAAGTAGGTCAGCACCCTTGTAGTAAAAACTAAAATCATTGCTACTGTAAATATCTCTGGAGACGGAACTGATGAGAGGGAGAAGTAAAGTCCGTTCCTTGGTCAGAGACGTGTATTATTAAAAGACTGAATCATGCGTCAACAGTTATTATTTGAACCTGACTTGATGTCACAGGAGTTCCCCCTGACCTCAGATCTGATTAAAACTTCTGTGAGTGCGAGTTGAATTACAGGCCGAACACAGAATGAAAGATGAACCGTGCCGACGTTACAGTACAAGGAGAGGCAACTCCTGACAGCCACTAGTCAAATGCTAATGGGAGTATCAGTGTAAGTCAGCATGACCACATTAAATGTAATAAGATGGGTAGAAGCCAATTTCTCATGACAGTGGGAAGCTGTGTGTGTAAGTAGGTCACAGAGGCCACCTACAAGGATCACACAGCATGGATTCCAGTGATAACACACTACACAGCTGATTCCTGTGATAGGATCTGTGTAAACTGTGTGTAAACGTGTAAGTATAAAAGATGGGGCCCGAATGCGTGTTAGTTAGTTTTTTACCAAAAGCCAGGTGACGAACGTCAAAAAGACACTTTTGCTTTCCTGTGCCGCCTCAGCAACAAACGAGGACAAAAACAGTCCGGCTGCAGGACGGCCGATTGCCTGCTTCTGCTGCCAAGACAAAAACAATGTCTTGGCTGCGCAGACTATATGGAGAAAGAGGCGAGGGAAGTGATGGCTGGAGCCGACAGGATGGAGGAAGGAGGAAGAGGTAGGAAAAGTGGGCCACGTGGCGCGAGACAATAGTCGCCATTCACTCCGGTTTCCTCCTTCGTGACTTTGTTTTGACTCGTCTGGCGGCGTGATCATTTATGCATCCATCAGAAGCAGACTCCTTTACTCCTCCACTTAACTCCTTTTGTGTGCCTCACTTGTTAATGCTTCGCCATCCCAGACACGGGATATACAGATGGCCAGAGATGAGAGGCTGACGTGTGAGCTGCATGTTACATGGAGCTAATTTGACACTGCTACACATCACCGTGTGCCTTTCCTTTTCACTTCTAGCTTCAGCAGGCCTCTGTATCAAGTCCGAGGGATAAAAATTGATTTTGCTGAGTGTTTATAGTGTGGGTGTGTGTGTGTGTGTGCGCTCCATTAAAACTATTACCCCTAGTCTGGTTGATTTGGCCCAGTGACACAGGAACAAAAATATGTACCTGCAATAAAGAGAAGTTACAGACACGCAAACGCAGAACAGTGCACGAGCCAGGCAGTCCTATGATCGCTTGACCGTCCGTTTGGGTGTTTTGTTCCATTAGCCGTGAGAGCATTCGGTCCTACTGTCTACATACAGTAGAGACGGACGGGTGTTGGGGTCATTGCATCGGTGAGGATCAATTGGCCAATCGCTGAGAGCTCCAGGTTCGAACATTGCCTCTTTGCGCTGTTGAACACCTTTAATGGAGAAAAACTGCATTGTGCTTTAATCATCATTGTCTAATGGTCCATATCAAAAGGCCTGGGAAATAAATCATTCAGCGCTTTGTCAATACCCAAAGCGCAGCAATAAAATAATTAGTTGTAATTGTGAAAAAGGACTATTGGTGCAACACAAACATTCAATCATCCACTGAGGTGCGCTGAACGACAGAAGGATGCGAGGCTAAAAGAAAATAAGTCTATACTAACAGGTTTTCGCTTTATAACTAAAAGGATCTCAACCCACACAACCATCTTAGCGACGTATCAGTAATAATCTCTGTATATACTAACACACTTGAAAAGATTAATGTACACTGGTCGTGTGAGTACCGGTGTAAACAGGAAGCAGATTGTCTCCTCAGCATTTGGCCTGTTATTATCAGAGAGCAACAATAATGAAAAATAAGACGCAGGATTTCTTTTCTTGGGCCGATGACGAGGTGGAAGTGTTACTGACAGTAAGGGCGTACAGCGTTTTGCAGGTCGTCGATTCGTGACTGATAAGAACAAGTCATTGCTTGTTGACATCAAGAACACACGGCATCTATATTTGAGTACTGATGCAGAAAAGGGAGTAACTGCAGTTCACAGGACTCACAGATGAGCCGGTTGTCCCACCCTCAAACTCACACACGTGCAGGCCTGCATATCAAACCATCACTGATTGAGCAAGGAAGGATGTGCAATGGAGCTGGAGTGAAGCCAACACCAAACATTAGGGAGTTCAAATGGAGAAACTAAACACAAAAGCACTTTGTCATTTTCGTACTTGCTTCTAGGGACCAGATGCTTTTTATCATCAAAATAACGAAACAAAAAAAACATTCTGGGTTGAAAGTTGAAACGTTGATTGTAAGCCATCTTAAAGTGGTAATTCATGAACCCCTCGTGACTGATGTGGTAATTTGGTCGACTGTCATCTGATCAACACACACACATACACGCACGCACGCACGCACACACACACTGGAAACAGTGGAAAAATACTGGGCCTGCTTCCTGTCATGCTCCCCCTCGGTCTCTTTATCTTTTTGCCTCCTTTGATGCCCCCCCCCCCCCCCTCCTCCTCTCTGGCTGGATTGTATAAAATCACCCCCAGTGCTTCTGCAATCTGCGAATTCATGGCGTTGAGACCACCTTGCCTCGGGCATGATACCACTTATGACAAAACGAGGGAGAGACAATATCAGAGTGAGGGAGGCGCAGAGGGGTCAGCGAGGGTGCAGGGATTAGGGATGCATTGTGTCAGCCATCGCCTTGCTGCCCCTTATATCTCTCTCCGGGTCACACACACACACACACATGCTGACGGTGGCTTATCAGGAATCGGGTGGTCTTACAATAACAACGACATTTTCTATTGCCTGCATCCATTTTAAGACTCCCTTTTCCCAACACTAGTTTTGGGAGTCAGGAAATGTGTGACGTCCACGAAACACAGCTTTATAAAGGTCTCTACTTGTTTTCTTGAGCACTGAAGGGGTTACAGCACCAGCTCAACCCGGGCACTTCCTGTCTGGGCACGTGACCTTGGGAGATAACGGGGGGAGGGGAGGTAGAAGGTATGTGTGGGAACTGGAGTGTGTGTGTGTGTGTGTGTGTGTGTGTGTGTGTGTGTGTGTGTGTGTGTGTGTGTGTGTCTGTGCATGTATTTCAGAGTTAACTTATCACTTAAAGAGGACAGAGTCAACAGAGTGAGATTAGTGATGCCAGTGTGTGTGTCTGTCTCTGCGTTTGTGTGCGCGTGTGTGTGCGTGTGCACAATTAATCTAAGTGGTGACTGGCTGCTGTAATGAATATGTGGCATCACACACAGCCATAAACCATGAACCACAGCAATCCATAATCAATACAATACAATGTATTTCATTTAGACTGAAGCCTGCAGACATTTACATTTTGTGTGTGTGCTCCACTGCAACTTTGGTCTGTGTGTGTGTTTGATCTTCATATCTATTGCACGTCTAATCAGCTGGATGTTCTTCCTGCCAGGAAGAATATGATCTCCTGTTTTGAATCGTATGAAGAACAGAGGGAAGTGGCGGAGCCGTCAAAATGTCTTTACTCTTTCAAAGTTGATCCGTGTTCTTTCTTCCCACTGATGAAGGAAACTTATAGTACATACAGAACAACTTTCTTTGAAAACCATTTAATGTAGGCCTACCTCTTGGAAGCGCTTGTCTTAATATTATTGGGGTTTTTTGGGGTTGTTATTTTTAATTCCCTTAAAACATGTACCCATCAGTTGGTACATCCTACCATAGCCTCCATCTGTCATGACTCTGCGTCCCTGTCGGCCTTCGTGTTATCTCACTTCAGATGAACTACAAACAGCTCTGTCGTGTGAAGTAAAAAGAAGCAGAGCCTCCAGAGTTTGCTTGCTGGTGGTGGTGCGGACGTGCTGTTGTGTACCAGTGCTGTGTGGGTTGCTGCAGCCTTATTGCAGGAGAAAGCCAAACCCAACAGGCTCCAAGAACACAGAACGCTTCTTCACGTTATGCCAGGAAACATTCATCACTATAATTAGACTGCGGCCACAGCAGTTTATGTTGTTCTTACTGTGTCACTTGGTGACAATAGCATATGCATAGTATGATGGAGTATTAGGGCCATATTGAATACCATATCAGAAAATGAGTGTCTCACACACACACACACACACACACACACACACACACACACACACACACACACACACACACACACACACACACACACACACACACACACACACACACACACACACACACACACACACACACACACACACACACACACACACACACACACACACACACACACACACACACACACACTTAGCAATCCGTTTGCGGAGTTAACACATGGAAGGTCACCCGACCTTGACCCTCCCGAAGCTGCCCAGAGTCATAGCTGTCCGCTGTGCGGTTGAATGATTCACACATCGGCTTGTTTGGCCTGACTCAACGGTTGGGTGGTTTTCTGTGTGTTGACTGGACGTGTCTGTGCAGCGGCCTCTCCAGAGAGACACGCCTGCTGGTCCCTCAGGGTCGCAACCAGCCCTGGGAAGACTTGTGCTGGCAACTGTGCGATGCCGCCAGGGCTGGAGCTCTGCCGCTGTGTCGCGCTCACTAGAACTACTGTAAAGAGAGGCAACAGTTCGTCACTGCTGCCGCCCACTTTCACTCCTGGCCTCAGTCGCCACACCGGCAGTGATGCATTTAATTCCTGATTTCTTGAAAACTAAAGGGTTAAGGCGGACTAACACCAAGATCTGTTACTTAAAATTAATATTCAATTCAAAATATTGATGTATTTCTGTCAGCTAGAGTTTCATATGGTAAGTAAAACGAGATCGACCCTCATCTGAAACATGTGATGCCGACGGCATCTCAAGTGCCCACTTTCTCCCTCCACCTCAACCTCCACCTTCTCTCTCCATCTCCTCCCGACTCTGTCATTTCTGTAAGCAGAGAACAGAGGAGGAGATCTGAAAGCTCCACAAATCATATGGATGAGTGTGCACGTGTGCGCGCAGATGTGTTGGGTATTCTGGAAAAAGTAGCCGGGGGTATTTCAACAGATTGATTTTTCCTTCTTCTCCTTCAGTCGATTATTCATTATCATGGGAACAAGTAATAATACAAAGTACAGGATCACAGACAAACAGAAAAGAAAGTGAAGAAGACCACACACACACACACACACACACACACACACACACACACACACACACACACACACACACACACACACACACACACACACACACACACACACACACACACACACACACACACACACACACACACACACACACACACACACACACACACACACACACACACACACCATAGAGGGGCAAGAGGACTCATTACCACTACAATTGGACTGAATGAGGAGATTACGTGCAGATTAAAATAAGAATGCATACAAACAAGGATTACAGCAGATTATTGTTATGTCACTCTTCATGGCGACATCCATTTGTTAATTTGCCATGCCATTCGCCGAATGACTTTATCTTTTGTTGTGGCAAGTAGAGTTTGACTCTTTGGGGATTCAGAGTCATCCAGCTTCCATTTCCCCCCCATGCTTTTTGGAACTTCCACATTTTTATGTGAAGCCGTTTATTTCATTTTGTCGTGGTTGAGATGAAAATCAGAGTGGATTTCCAAAGGGGATTAGAGATTATTATTATTCTTTCATGCTGGTCAGTCGTCAGCGCAACCTCTGATTTATAGAACACTTAGAATACTTTGGTTTGTTTTCATATTCAGTCAATCAGCTCCAGGATAAAAAAAAAAACAACCACCTTAAACAGTATAAAACAGTAATCCTCCATAAAACTCAACTCTCTCTGAATTATGCCTTTATTACTCCCCATGATTAATAATGTCTTTCTGCTCTTATCTCTTATCTTATAGCATTTGTGTCAAAACATTATTTAATTATCTTACGAAGTTGTGACCCACTTTGACAAAGTGCAGTCTGCAATGACCTATTTGAACTTGTTCTTGTACTAATCTTTATTTAGCTCGGGTCTCACTGAGTGAGTAATATCGATCCTGTGTCTGTCCCAAAAGGATCAACCTCTTTTTTTCCCTGTCTGGTTTTTTCTGTAACACTAACTCTAAGGCTTGTACAGAGGCAGGATCAAACAGCTTTCGAGGGGATTTTTTGTGTTCATGACACTTGCCGACCAATGATAAAAGTACATTAAAGTGATAATCCACCAAAAAACATTTTGAACATAAAACACACATCCCCTGAGGCTGGAAAAGACATTGCTATGGACATTTTGATATCTTTTTTTCTTGTCACCATTGGAATTCAGTTTAAACTGCTTAACAGCCACTGTCCTCCGTCTCCAATTTCTTCTTTCTAGTCATTACATGTATTAATTCCTATGCAAATTAATAACTTAACACTTGTTGACATGTTCAGTCAATACTTATTATTCCAGCATCGTGTGTTTGTGTGTGTGTGTGTGTGTGACCAGCTCCCTTCCTGATGAACTTGTAATCATTCCTGTCACTCGACACATTGCCCAAATATAGTCACTTGTTCCTTCGTAATCAGAAACTACAAATTCAACGCATAGGGTATATTAAATCAAATCAGAAAATACGTACAGTGGCATTTCTATTGATAATGCACCATTGAGCTAGAGTAAATTCATTTTTTTGTAGATTTATCAGACCGAAGTGGCTGCTCACGTTCCTCCTCCCTCTATTGGTCTACCAGCTGTGTGTCCATCTGTCCACACGTCTCTCTCATCCGTCCATTTCTTCACTCAGCCATTTTAAACCCGAGGCAGTTTTCATAACAGCGCCCGAGTCCCGCCACATGCTTTGCGATACCACGAAAGCTTAAGTTAGGTGTCACGCTGTGGTGACCTCATGGGGGATACGCAAGGCCAACGCGGCGCCGGTGCTCTGACCTGGCAACCTCTCGATCGGTGGCTGTCCGCCCGCCTGAGAGGGACACCAGGCCATTACAGCCTGTTCCTTTGAAACCTACCTGACTGTGAATCTATTACTACCTGCCGAGAACTTCCAGTATTTCCTATTTAACAAATCTGTCATCATCCATCAATTTCTCGACAGTAATAACAGGGAAGTCATTGTGCGCTGCTCCTGTACCGTCTGTCGTTGGCGTAAAATAAACACATTATAGATGCAACTCAATCACAGACAGTGAATAAAGCCATAAACCGCTTCCCTGCAATTGAGCAACAGCTAAACAGGCGTCTGCTCTCGCTGCACCTCCTGGGACTGAAATACACTCCAGGGAGGATCTGTGTTACCTCGCTCTCTCCCTACCTGCAGGCAGTTGGCATAACTTACACAGACACTTTGCCAGGATAACAACTCCATACGGAGGAACCATGCCAGCGGCTGCCAACTGTCGTCACAACTCATAAATATCAGGACAGGGGCTTTGTTTGTTTCACGGCTTTAAATATTGTTTTAACATGGAGGCCCATAAACGTGCATCAGCAAACCCTCATGTTCATCTCTCGTTTAAAAGTGCCGTTTAGCAACAACACCCTGGAGCCACGTTTAGTAATAACACTAGGCCAACTACATTATTACACAACTAGACTATTATGATTACTTTAAAAAGCCACCTCATGAGTACTCGAGCTTTTACAAAACAGCTTATCATGAGCATATGTTTATGAAGCAAATACACACTCTTCCGTCTGTTACCTGAACACACAATCTAAGCATTTGTTCTGCAGCAGGGGATGAACGGATAACACGCGTTCTCATTCCGTTTAAACAAGCTGACGCCCGCTTTTCATTTCACCGACAGCCAGTCCAGTTTTCACAATCCATCTCTCCAGACATGCCCCGTCTGACTTGTGATCTTTACGGTAAAATGGTTTTGTTATTTAAACCCTTCACTTGGCCGACGGACAGATCTGCGCGACAGAGGGTGGATCGACGGGCTCGTCGAGCTCAGCTCGTACTGAAACACAATGCTGCCGGCCTGACGTGGTGGGAAAAAAGGTGTCGCGCAATCAGTGTGTACTGTGCGGGCCACGCCGGCTGACACGTGACTGTGATTATGGGATTCAACAGAAGCCAGTGAGACGACCAGCACATGCACACGCGCAGTTAAGATCGTCCATCGACTGAATATTTTGTTGAAAGGATACAGAAGGGAACGGAAAGATGCTTTTGATATCCTGCTCTTCTCACCAGCTAAAAGGATGAACTGGCCAAAAGATCTCCTCCCCGTGGACATGGTGCATTACGTTCTCTTGTCTCTTATCCCGACATCAACCAAGCCTTAACCTCCAACCTGATATGTTTAAAACAACCCCTTTTGAAGAATGCCGCCTCTTGGTAGTTTAGAACAACCCTGGCCTGGACCTCGTTTCACACAGAAACATGTGTCACGCGTGCAGTTTTTACACATGGGGAATGACCCGAGAGAGGTCAGGTGTGTGCAGGGTAGAGCGTGGCTTTTTGAGGGAAAGTTCAAATTGTTCATTTTTCTATGCACTTGACAAGTTCTTGTCTCACTCCTTTCTCGCAAACTCGCAGTGACACAATCCATAAACAGTCCTCAGAGTGAGTCACGTCCCTCGTTCTCCGTCTCTACACCCCCCTCTTCCTTAATCCACGCCGCCGTCTCTCGCTTGGCGTGCTTTACTTCCTTCCCATCTTACTCACACACACTGACCCCCAAAAAACAACAGCAACACAAGTGCTCGGTCTCCCTCCGTCCTTCTCATCTCCAGCTTGGACTTATTCCCTCGCCGTCTTTCAAATGCACTCATGCTCAGTGGGTCAGACTACAGTTACATGCTGACTCACCGTCAATCAGGAAGACAACTGTGCACGTGCTCACCATGCAGGACCACAAGTCACCTATTAACACAATGTGTGCACGTCAATGTCTGTGCAAATGTGTGTGTGGTGTGTGTGGTGTGTGTGTGTGTGGGGGGGGGGGGGGGGGGGGGGGGGGGGGGGGGGGGGGGGGGCGTGCACACAGACACACTGGGGTCTTTCACTCTCGCTGTGTAACAACCACTCTTTGTAGTCATACGTCCCCTGAGGGAAACAGGGTAATACTGATTGGTATTCAGGCCTTTAAGTGTGAGGTTGAAGCACATGTTGCGTGCTCCATGTGTGTTTGTGTGCATGTGTGTGTGTGTGTTTGTGTGCGTGTTGCATAAGTGTGAAGTCAGTGAAGGAGGCCAACTTTTAATCCATCACAGAGAAACTATGAAATTACAGCTGTTCCCACCATTGAGCTTCCTCCAACACAGTTCTTTCTGAATGACTTACTTGTATGACCACACAACGACGGGGATGCATCACTTGACTTTAACTGTTTGTTGTTGGAGACGACAACAGGCTCAACTATAGTTTACAGAGAAGAGCTCCTAAGAGTTCATTATGATGTGATTGAGTGGTAAAGAGTCAAGTATGTGCTAAATAATAAACAGGCTATCTAATTTCCATATATGGATTTGATGGAGACTGCAATGCAAAATCATCACAGCAGTATGCTCCACAGAGAAAAATAGCGTTTACCGACATAGCCAGCATTTGCTCAGATAATCTCCCAACACCACCATGAAGATGTAATGGCGGGTTATTGACAATACAATGACAAAATTGCATTTCCTCTACACTCAGTATGATTTTCGGTTCTTAACTTCACCTAATGCGGCGGAAAAAAACTGCTGATCCCTGATTTGTTAAAGGGCAAATACGCTCTATTTATCTGTTTGTTTATGGTTGCTGCTGTGGAAGCAGGATTGAAGAACACGGAAAAAACCCATCTTCTTAGTGATACACAAACTGCTTTAACAACTCAAGGTGAGTTGTTGTGTTAGCGCCTGATCGAGTGCTATTGCACTGAGAAAAGGGAACTGTTTTCTCAGTGTACATATCATGCAATAGCAGGGGACACGTGTTACAAAAACATTTCCTCCCTCTCTGACATCCCTGCCGACTCCAGCTACATTTTCCTTCTCCTCTTGCCATCCCCCTTTTTTTTCCCTTCTCTTCCCCCGTTCAGTGCATTCCTGCTCACCAGTCCTGCCTCTGTTCTCACTCGTATCCCCATCTGTGTGTGTGTGTGTGTGTGTGTGTGTGTGTGTGTGTGTGTGTGTGTGTGGCCACGTAGGGCCCTGAAGTGCGGGGATTGGTCTGCCCACTCGCTCCACAGTTAACTATGTAGCTGCTGCTCAGCTCCACTGTACAGTGAGCTGAAAACACGGCAGACAGAGAGAGAATATACTGTACATCTTCACTGACAAATAAAAAATGTAACAGTCCAGTTACCATGGTAATAGGACCAAGCCTGCAGTGAAATGTAATCGTTTTACGAGCAGCGCAGCTTCGGACTTGACGAGTATCACCCCCTCTCTCCTGTTCCCTGGAGTGAGCTCAAACTCACTTAGCACCTAACACACAACGCCAGTAAGAGATTGGGGGCACTACAACAACAGAGACAGTGTACACAACCTGAAGGAAACATCTCTTTCCTCGAGGAAACGCTCCCTGATTTTCCGACGTGACGCTTAACACTCCCAAATCCTAACACTTCCTGCCACTTAAGTGATTATATTCTCAAATGATCACGGTTTGTAGTGGGGTTGGCAACATAAACTGAGAGAGGGATGGGAGTTGTGGGATTAGGAGTCTCTATGGCCACAGTTCTGAAACTTTTTTTCATAACATTGGATATAGTTTTCCATAAAATTTATCTGCCAGTGTTTTGGTGAGTATGGATTAGATTGCAGTGCGGCCACTATACATACACATATATATATATACATATATATATATATACATATATATATATACATATATATATATATACACACATATATATACATATACACATATATATACATATATATATGCATATACATATATATATATACATATATATACATATACACATATACATATATTTATATATATATACACATATATTTATATATATTAAATAGGTCCATCACTTGATATATGAAAAGTATATTGTAATAATGTTACATTAATATCATATGATAATGATTTCCTTTTTTTGGAGTGTTTCTTACACAAAGCAAATGCCACATTAACATCAGCTGCGGGCTCGTACTGAGCCCCTGCTAATATCATAACTCAATGGTTCTGATTATTATACAGAGTAAAACACTGGGGCTTAATTTATCGATATGATGCAATTCCACTAAGCTTTGTTTTTTCTCGAAACGGACACAACCCTTTTTGCTCCATGTCACGTTTGACCGACATAAACCTTTAACAAGCCTCGTCTCCATGGCATCATACTAAGGCTCGTCTCCTCACTATTTATCATAGCAACTCTTGACTGATGGGCTGACTAAGTGGCAGGATGAATAAACCACAAGCTGCTTGGCAGAAATGCCCCGGCTGACTGCTTGCAGCATGTTTAAAGGGATTATGTGAATGTGAAATTAGCTCATTGTGAAATCCCTGTTGAGAGAAAAAAAACCTCCATGCCGGTGTGTTTAATAGCCAAAAGACACATCCGCGAAAGATGGGAGAGAAAAAGGGGAGGCTGATAGATAGGGAATAATGATGGGTGACAAGTGGAAAATATGGATTACAGTGAGTCAGAACACAGAGAGAGACGTGGAAAGAAAAAAGGGAAGGATGAAGCAAGAAAGGGAAGGGTGCTCCTTGTCTTTGTCACTGATCGGGGTTGTCCCAGTCCCTGCTCCGGTCCCTGACCGGCTGAAGCTGCCTCTCTGGTTACACTGTCCAGTAGCACGTGCTCCACATTTCCCCATCTAAATGAGCCCAATGTGTCTCCATCAGTGAACCGATTGTAAATTAATCTCTTTGTTGTCCAACAGCCTGGGCAGGCATGGGATAGGGACAATGAAAAGGGGGGTGGGGACTACACTGTGGATGATCGCCAAAAAAATAGGCAACATCATTTGGCGATGGATGAGAAATGCGTGTCCAGAGATGTGAAATAAATCATTATATTTCACACAATCTGAGCAGCCCGTGATCTGTCCGTAGTAAATCTTTACATGTTTCGGGTCTCGCTCTCCAGAAACAACGCTGTGTGTCCATTAGTGAGGCTTTTTTCTTTTTACTCTTTGTGTGACACTGTTCATGAAGTTGAAAAGCAGACTCATAATACACCATCAGGGCTTTCAAGCATGCATGACTGAAGGACTGAGTGG
>NC_061516.1:29595000-29800000 GCF_022379125.1 Scophthalmus maximus | reverse complement strand
TACAACAAGTGTGTGTGTGTGTATGTGAGTGTGTGTGTAAGGAAAAAGTCACGTCAGGGGCACAGATAATCTCACTAAGAACTTCAAACTTGCAAATAGCCAGTGTATGAGCTAATTCAAATCTATACAGAGAATAAGGACCTGACATTGTTGCATTGTTGGGAGACTTACAGTAAGCACCGTGGGAGGCCCGTACACAGATCCAGCACCGACCTGTTGTTGCCTAACACTCGTGGCCGTACTATGTCCTGTAGTCCTGTCCTGCCTATAATGAAGTGAGTTCCCTTCTGTGACCATTTTGTCACAGAAGCTTAAGTTAAGTTATATGGTACATGTCACAAGACGCACGAATCGGACATCTCCAGACACTCTTGAGTTATGGAAGTTGAAAGGTCGTCCTCTCGCTCAAACACTGTAATGTCATTCCTGCCCCGTCACTCTCTGCTCACAGCATCTCCATGATTTTTTCACTTTTTAATCACAAAATCGTGATAAAAAAATCATTACAAAATGTAAAATCATTATTACATATTGTGATTTCCAACCATTTGGATTTGTGACCTCCTACAACAACACAGTGTTTGGTTGCCTAACCTGAGGCCTCAAGAGGTGAAATGATCAAATATTCCATGAAAAATCAATCAAAGGTTTGAGAAATGTTCATTATTTCTTTTCTACCCTTGCCTGACCTCTAGTTGGGGAATGTTGGACAGTAGTTAAATCTGGCTGAATAAAATGCTGTGTATGCATTAATGTAACAGTATTGATAGCCATAGAAATGTATTAGATAACAACATCAATACGTTACCTTTTTTTGATACTACATTTTGCTCTTCACTGAGGACTATGACTTGCAGTGTATTTTCACACAGTTGCATTGGTACTTTTACTTACGTGATATGAGAAATTCTTCGACCACTCGCCATATTGCTCGCTGCACAGACACGCGCAGTGATGATCATCAGGGGAAGAGACAGATCCTGTTTTCTACTTTCAGTCTCTACTTCCTCCTCCAGTATGAACACATGCCAAAACTCTAAGCCATGTAACCTGGCATGATTTTACAGAAGTAGCTTTGCTATTGATATATTAATTAATTTGACAAATATGGGCTGATGCAGCCTCTGTAGATTTGCGCTCAGGAATATAGACCTTCCTGCTTTGTTTCCTACAAGGAGACGGGAGTTTTCCTTCCACAAGGGGGAGCTGTCAACCCGAATGGGACAATTTTGTCGTAGTATATTTACAGGACAGTGCATTATGTTCACTTTGTCTGATAAATAATCCCTTGCTGTTCCACAGCTCCTACAGTTTTTACATGTTGTTTGTCATGACAGAAATACTCCAGCGCTACAACAGCGGCAGTGAAAGTTTTTTTGCATCTTTGTCAGTGATATTTAGCCGGTGAACGCACCTCAACAGTGTTCGTGTTTGTCTGGGTTTTCGTCAATGCTGATGTTAATGAGCATCTGTCCACTTCCTGCCAAGACCTTCCTGCTCTGCTGAAATGTCAGATCTGCTGCAAGACATTCTCTCTTTTGGAGTACACGTAAAACATACACTGAATGTTGTATAGTTATAGAAAAAGCCATAAATGATAGAGTCTCAAATTTAAACACCTGCTGATCGGTACAAAAATGATAGAGACAGGTGAACCCCATGAGGACCCCCCATAAGCTCCGACCTTGAACTTTTTGCTGCGTGTCACCTCCCTTCTCTCTACCCTTTCATCCTAGACTCTGCTCTCCTTCCCACAATAAAGGCTGACCCCCCCCCCCCCAAAAAAAAGAAAAGAAATGACAGCGACAGTAATGTAGAGGCATCAAAGACGTAGATAACAGTAACCAGAATGAATAATCAGGTTGTGCTCTGTGTCGTACCCTGAAAATGGGTAAAGCCAGGATACTAGAGTTACATCTGAAATCCTACCACATCATAAGATCAATAGAATTCTCATGAAATATTCTAATAAAAAAACAGAAAAGACACCTCAGGGGAGCTAGCAGACATCTCGCAGAGGGCACCAAACACCCAGAGGTGGCCCTGATTGAAAGAAAAAAGAAAATAAATACTCTACTATAACAAAGTACAGTATATCGTTATTCACTGATTCACTTGTGCAAACACACACATATGCTTAACACAGGTAATAGGTGTGCACATACACAGGAAGGTTTACGCCCCCCCAGTGCCCTCACAGCAGAGGTCAACTGCAACAGAGCTCAAACTTGTTTTAAGTCCACATTCCTGATTATTGCATAATGAGTGGAGGGGAGGGTAGTAGCACAATATAACCACTAGATGGCAGTGTAGGACTCTAACACAGCCATGTAGAGGCAACTTTACTATAATACTTTACTTTTTACGTCAATACGTGAATAGTGAAGGGTTTGGAGGCAGCTAAACTCATTTGGACAAAGTTGATAGTGATGAGTGGATCTCTCATGAAAGCAAATCATTGTTCTTTTGCTCATAACCATCTTCATGGTTGAAACTGCATTCAGCGTTTGCCTACTTGTCCTCATGTCAGCTCTTCCTTCAACACACATTGACAATAATGCTGAAATGTGATGGAGACAGATGGTCCAATGAACTGTCAGTGATTTCAGGTCAAAATCTCAGCAGGGCTATGGAGGGTAATCTGATCAAGGTTTTATTGCTACTGTTGATGGAGTCAGGCCATTCCCATTAAAGCTAGTGTGTGTGTGTGTGTGTGTGTGTGTGTGTGTGTGTGTGTGTGTGTGTGTGTCTGGAGAGGGGGCTGTGAATATGCCTGTGTATCTGTGCACAATGCATCTTTGTGAGTCCTTGGCTTTGCGTTGGAGGGAAAGATCTGGCTTTTACTAGAGCGAGGGAAAGAAAGAAGGAGAAAGTCAGAGGGAGGAGAGATGAGTAGTCGGGGTCTCTTTTCCTTCCCAATTTTAACCTCATTGTTCCTCTCTTGTCTCTTTTTTTAACACTCTTCATCAACAGGCCAGTATGAGTCCACATTTCTTTTTACCGAACTTAGTCTAAAGTCCTTCCTCCTTCCCTGTACCTTGTCTTTCACTTTTGCTTTCTTCCCTTCATCCAGACACTTTGATTTCACTGTAAACGACACAGATTGCAGGAAAGATTAAATATATTGGCTTCCTTGTCGCAGTCACAACCAGTATTGCATGACCTTGATTAGATCTCACATTCATTTTGTAAACTACCTCTCTACTTGTCTTTTTGATTATTATTTAATGCTTCTTAACGCTTATCGTCTTTCTCTCCGTTTCTCCTCTCAGCCGTATCCCCTTCTTCGTCTGGTCCGATGAAGGACGTGTCTTATGGACTCCACAGCTGTGTGAGACAAATAATTGCAAATTCTACTCATGTCTCACATTTAAAAAACTGGTTAACTCGAAGTGCTTTATGTTAAAACCCAATCGGCAACATGCAGCGTGCAGTGCAGTCTTTGTGATGCACACTGCAGCTTTGAGCTAAATGTGCGTCCAACGGGAATCGTGAATTTTAGGACAAAATCGAGTGGCTGTAAACGAGCACCTGCTGGTGGCACTAGAGAAAATCTCAGAGAATCAGCTTTGGTGACCATGAATGTCTGTACAAAATACCATGGGAACACAACTGAAAACCAGCCCCTCGTGCATTTCACAGACAAAAACTACAAACACATGAACACAGCTGAGATAGATCTCAGGTCACATATCACGTTGTTACATGAAAAAGATCTTGATCTTAATCTTTTACAGTTTCAAAACAGCCACCTGTGAACATGCAGAGACCAGACTGGACTGTAGTCAGAAATGCACTGGGAAGCCAACCCCTTTTTCTAAATTGCATTTTTAAAAACATTATTTACCTCATTATTTTAGATATTATTTGGCAACAATTCACAGTTCCATAATTATTGAACTAGACAGGCTAAGAATCTTCACCCTCCTTTGTCTAAAACATCCAGTGGTCAGTTTTCTATTAAATATCCTTGTGGAATGAAAATGTACGTTTCGTGGATTCCTCTGCGTCTTTGTCCACTTACAAAAAGAGAATGCTTTACAATTGCTGGGCTGCTTAAACATTTGGTCTAAAATGATAATGAGCTCTCTCAAAATCTGTTATTCATATTGTGTACTGTCAACTACATCGTCATATATAGGCCAACACTGGTGCCAACCACACCCTACGCGTACTTTCACATTTCACATATGAACTTTGTATTTATGTTCACTTAACAATAAAAAAAAACCATTAGAAATGATGGATCCTGAGAAGAGAGGGGAACAGAGAAAAGCCTGCTGAGCTACATCTACTATTGCTACACATATGAAATCATTTGCATCCCAACACCATGTTTATTCTGCACAGATGAGCAACAGTAGGTTGCAGTGACCCACGGGAGAAGGACACCTGTTGGAATGAGAGACGAGATGGGGTAAAAACACTGAGGAGGCAGCAGGGGTTTTGTTTAAATATAGCAGGGAGAAAATAGAGAGACCAAGGGAAAGAGTGTATTTGTAAAGAGAGAGGGAGGGAGAATGGGAAGAAACAAAGAGTGGAGGGCAGAGGCAGCGTCTATTGACGCCACAGGTGCCTGCACTTCAACTGCAGCGCTCAACTCAACATTGTGTGGTTTAAAAGAAGTTCATTTGTGTGTATGGGAGAGGAGAGATGGTGTGTGTGTGTGTGTGTGTGTGTGCACATTATTATGCGCCAGAGAAACACAATATCCCAGCTTTGTGCATGGGTGCTGCGCTGGTGAAAGAATGCATATGCATTTCCATCTTGTTTTTGTTTGTTGTCACCTGAGAGGTTGTGTGTGCGGTGGTGGTTCAAGATGGGATTTATCAACGAATCTACCTGTACTCAGTTACAGCTCAGTAACACACACACACACACACACACACACACACACACAAACACACACACACACACACACACCAATGCCAACCTGTCTCCCTGCTAAATTGTTAAACTATGTTTCCTCCTCCCAAGGATCCTACAGGACGGACACCAGCACTTTCTAAACACAAAAAATGGACGGAATAAAATTAATAATTTCGAATTGATTTGCGTGCACTACTTTTTTCTTTAATTTCCTCCTCCGCTCTATGGTTTTGATCATGCAAAAAACACACCAGCAGTAAGTCACTCCATCCCTCAGTCAGCAGGCTGCAGCATAGCAGACATTCCTGCTGGGTGTAGTTAGGGAGTTGGAGATGGCTGCCAAAAAATCCGTTGCTCCATAGCGTTTAAAAAAAAAAAAAATGAGAAGCCCAAGTTGCAATGTTGCTTGGCAGTGGGATTTGGACGGGATCGGACTGCAACGGTGCCGCCTCCTCCACTCTCACGCCCCTTCAAACATGACACGTTGCCAGTGACACGGGAAAGTTACCTGGCGACTTCTTCAGGAAGACTTCCTGAGAAATGATTTCCTGTTTATTCCCTATCATCATTCAAGAAATACGTATTGAATCGCACAGCCTGACTGCATTTTGCACCATGCATACAACTACAGGCAAAAGGGAAATTACTCTACGGGCCTGTGAAATCTTACACTTTCATTCATGCTAAGGCTCAGCGGTTGTCAGTGGTCCGCCAAGCAAGAGTTTGACATTTTGGAAGTACACGTTGATAAGATTATCAATACCCCTCTTATATCGGTCTGGTAAAATATGAAGCAAAGCTTAGCTTTATCTATGCTTAAAGCATAAGAGTGGAAACACAAATCACAATGTGTTGCTTTTATGCTTTTTTCGCACATACGTTTTTAGACTTTTGGTATGGTAATCTAGACTTCAGTATCAAATCTGTGCTGCTGAATTCTGTGGAACTCAAGGGGTTCGTCAAAGAGGCAGTCCACAGACGCCACAGGTTCACCAATATCATCCTCTGTCGCTCTCAAAGAGACGAAGAGCCTCTTTTACCAACTGACGAAAGACGTGGGCGTTCACCAGGCAAGCGTGATCTGATGAAATATGCCATAGAGTGGCATTATGGGAAGTGTAGCATCCTGTGTGTTCTGGGAGCTTGACTGCCGACCAACGGTGCAGCACACCACGACCCCTGCTGCTTTCATTTGGACATTTCTTTCTTTAAAAACTAACTCTCTCACGTTCCCCAACAGCCTGGAAAGCAAAACACATGGAATCATTGGAGTGACCCTCCAAGATCCAGCAGAAGTGTGTGTGTGTGTGTGTGTGTGTCAGCCATGATCGCTACACGCTGACCATGTGGAATTTGACATGCGTGCATGCTGCAGTATCAAATCCACAGTCTGTAGCTGTCGTACAGTCAGACTGTACATTTGGGAGGACAGGAGAGGAACTGAACTAAAACACACCCCTTCTCCACCAACTCTGACACCCCCCCTCCTCACGTCTCATCCACTCAAACTGACGCCGTCCTTCTCCCTCGCTCTCTCCTCTCGGACTCTTCTCTTCTCTCGCAGCGACGAGAGGAGGAGGAGGAGGAGGAGGAGGAGGAGGAAAAAGAAAAAACAGAGAGAGGAAGCGCAGAAAGTTGGTAGAGGAGCGAGGGGGCGAGAGCAGAGGAGAGGAGAGGACAGGGGTCGACCAGATGGGAGGACGGGAGGAAAGGATCGCTCGAGTGCGCGATTAAAGGAGTCGGCATGAATAAACAAACATATGAATCAAAGCCTACAATAGAAGGCGTATTATAGGCGCGCGGCCGCGCCGCGTGGACGCGGACAAGACAGCAGCGGTGCGCGCGCTCTCTCCTCATGTTCTTCAAACTCTCGGCGAGGTTCTCTTAACTTTTCAAGTCGGTGTCTGAAGAGCTCTCCTCCTCCCCCCCCCCCCCCCCCCGCCCCCCCTCTCTGTCTCCCCGGAAAACAGGCGAAGAAGCTCCGCGGTGGAAGCGGAGGAAGGAGCGGCGTTTTTCGGTCCTTCCGCGGAGTCCAGCTCGCCGCAGCCCGGGTCGAGGCGTCGGCGCCCGCGGCCGGCAGTCCGCTCGCCATGGCCGGGGCCAAGCCGGGGGTGCACGCGCTGCAGCTCAAGCCCGTGTGCGTCCACGACGCGCTGAAGAAGGGAGGCAAGTTCATCAAGTGGGACGAGGTGAGGCTGGACATGTTCGACTGGCAAGGGATCGACTTGGACTGGAGCGAGCGAGCGAGCGCATGAGACATGACAGTCTGTTGGTGACAGAAGGCCCACTGTTGTGGAGTGACACGCGGTGTGTGTCGGTGTGTGTGTGTGTGTCGGTGTGTGTGTGTGTGCGCGCGCAGCGAGTAATTAAGCTAACTAGTGACAGATGATTAGTGTCCACAGCGTGCAGGTGTGTACCTCAGGGTCCTGCGCGTCAACACAGAACCGCGTTATTAGCACACGTGTGTGTGTGTGTGTGTGTGTGTGTGAAGCAGATACCCCTCGGAGACCCCCCCCCTGTAGTTGCAGCAGTGCTTGAATGCGTGTGTCGAGTTCTTGTCGAGCCGGTTTCCTTAGGGCTCGGGTTTGGTTCAGGCACCCTCCTCTCTGTCTCACCCTCCTCTCTGTCTCACCCTCCTCTCTGTCTCACCCTCCTCTCTGTCTCCTCTCTGTCTCACCCTCCTCTCTGTCTCACCCTCCTCTCTGTCTCACCCTCCTCTCTGTCTCCTCTGTCTCACCCTCCTCTCTGTCTCACCCTCCTCTCTGTCTCACCCTCCTCTCTGTCTCCTCTCTGTCTCACCCTCCTCTCTGTCTCACCCTCCTCTCTGTCTCCTCTGTCTCACCCTCCTCTCTGTCTCCTCTTTGTCTCACCCTCCTCTCTGTCTCCTCTCTGTCTCACCCTCCTCTCTGTCTCACCCTCCTCTCTGTCTCACCCTCCTCTCTGTCTCCTCTGTCTCACCCTCCTCTCTGTCTCCTCTCTGTCTCACCCTCCTCTCTGTCTCCTCTCTGTCTCACCCTCCTCTCTGTCTCACCCTCCTCTCTGTCTCCTCTCTGTCTCACCCTCCTCTCTGTCTCACCCTCCTCTCTGTCTCCTCTCTGTCTCACCCTCCTCTCTGTCTCACCCTCCTCTCTGTCTCCTCTGTCTCACCCTCCTCTCTGTCTCCTCTCTGTCTCACCCTCCTCTCTGTCTCCTCTCTGTCTCACCCTCCTCTCTGTCTCACCCTCCTCTCTGTCTCCTCTCTGTCTCACCCTCCTCTCTGTCTCCTCTGTCTCACCCTCCTCTCTGTCTCACCCTCCTCTCTGTCTCCTCTGTCTCACCCTCCTCTCTGTCTCACCCTCCTCTCTGTCTCCTCTGTCTCACCCTCCTCTCTGTCTCACCCTCCTCTCTGTCTCCTCTGTCTCACCCTCCTCTCTGTCTCACCCTCCTCTCTGTCTCACCCTCTTCTCTGTCTCCTCTGTCTCACCCTCTTCTGTCTCCTCTCTGTCTCACCCTCTTCTCTGTCTCACCCTCTTCTCTCTGTCTCACCCTCTTCTCTGTCTCCTCTCTGTCTCACCCTCTTCTGTCTCCTCTCTGTCTCACCCTCCTCTCTGTCTCACCCTCTTCTCTGTCTCCTCTGTCTCACCCTCTTCTGTCTCTTCTCTGTCTCACCCTCCTCTCTGTCTCACCCTCTTCTCCGTCTCACCCTCCTCTCTGTCTCACCCTCCTCTCTGTCTCACCCTCCTCTCTGTCTCCTCTCTGTCTCACCCTCCTCTCTGTCTCACCCTCCTCTCTGTCTCCTCTCTGTCTCACCCTCCTCTCTGTCTCACCCTCCTCTCTGTCTCACCCTCCTCTCTGTCTCCTCTGTCTCACCCTCCTCTCTGTCTCCTCTTTGTCTCACCCTCCTCTCTGTCTCCTCTCTGTCTCACCCTCCTCTCTGTCTCACCCTCCTCTCTGTCTCACCCTCCTCTCTGTCTCCTCTGTCTCACCCTCCTCTCTGTCTCCTCTCTGTCTCACCCTCCTCTCTGTCTCCTCTCTGTCTCACCCTCCTCTCTGTCTCACCCTCCTCTCTGTCTCCTCTCTGTCTCACCCTCCTCTCTGTCTCACCCTCCTCTCTGTCTCCTCTCTGTCTCACCCTCCTCTCTGTCTCCTCTGTCTCACCCTCCTCTCTGTCTCCTCTCTGTCTCACCCTCCTCTCTGTCTCCTCTCTGTCTCACCCTCCTCTCTGTCTCACCCTCCTCTCTGTCTCCTCTGTCTCACCCTCCTCTCTGTCTCACCCTCCTCTCTGTCTCCTCTGTCTCACCCTCCTCTCTGTCTCACCCTCCTCTCTGTCTCCTCTGTCTCACCCTCCTCTCTGTCTCACCCTCCTCTCTGTCTCACCCTCTTCTCTGTCTCCTCTGTCTCACCCTCTTCTGTCTCCTCTCTGTCTCACCCTCTTCTCTGTCTCACCCTCTTCTCTCTGTCTCACCCTCTTCTCTGTCTCCTCTCTGTCTCACCCTCTTCTGTCTCCTCTCTGTCTCACCCTCCTCTCTGTCTCACCCTCTTCTCTGTCTCCTCTGTCTCACCCTCTTCTGTCTCTTCTCTGTCTCACCCTCCTCTCTGTCTCACCCTCTTCTCCGTCTCACCCTCCTCTCTGTCTCACCCTCCTCTCTGTCTCCTCTCCTTCTGTCTCCTCTCCGTCTCACCCTCCTCTCTGTCTCACCCTCTTCTCTGTCTCCTCTCTGTCTCACCCTCTTCTCTGTCTCGCCCTCTTCTCTGTCTCACCCTCTCTTCTCTGTCTCACCGTCTCCTCTCTGTCTCGCCCTCTTCTCTCCTCTCTGTCTCACCCTCTTCTCTGTCTCCTCTCTGTCTCACCCTCCTCTCTGTCTCACCCTCTTCTCTGTCTCCCCTCTGTCTCACCCTCTTCTCTGTCTCACCGTCTCCTCTCTGTCTCGCCCTCTTCTCTCCTCTCTGTCTCACCCTCTTCTCTGCCTCCTCTCTGTCTCACCCTCCTCTCTGTCTCACCCTCTTCTCTGTCTCCCCTCTGTCTCACCCTCTTCTCTGTCTCCTCTCCTTCTGTCTCCTCTCCGTCTCACCCTCCTCTCTGTCTCACCCTCTTCTCTGTCTCCTCTTTGTCTCACCCTCTTCTCTGTCTCGCCCTCTTCTCTGTCTCACCCTCTCTTCTCTGTCTCACCGTCTCCTCTCTGTCTCGCCCTCTTCTCTCCTCTCTGTCTCACCCTCTTCTCTGTCTCCCCTCTGTCTCACCCTCTTCTCTGTCTCGCCCTCTTCTCTGTCTCACCCTCTCGTCTCGTCTTCCGTCTCTGTGCCTCCGCCCCCCTGCGGGTCAGAAGAGAAAACACCTGTTGAACTGCGGACACAGGACAAGTTAGAAGGACTGTACTGCAAAACAAGCACAGAAATGTCACCTTGATTTAAAAAATAAGTTCATTAACTTGTTTGTGTTTGCAGACGTCTCCATGGCTGTCCAAATCACGCCTACTTTTTTTTTTCTTGCTCTACTTTTCCTTCCGCGTATTTTCTCCAGAACCCCGCAACCCTGATATGCACTTGCCTGTGTCATTCGCCATCGTGTGTGTGTGTGTGTGTGTGTGTGTGTGTGTGTGTGTGTGTGTGTGTGTGTGTGTGTGTGTGTGTGTGTGTGTGTGTGTGTGTGTGTGTGTGTGTGTGTGTGTGTGTGTGTGTGTGTGTGTGTGTGTGTGTGTGTGTGTGTGTGTGTGTGTGTGAGACATCCATCAATGATTAACTGAGTGGCTGACTGATGGACCCTACCTGGAGGCCTGTATGTGTCTTCCATTCGGAAACCCCTGTTGTGGATGTGTAACAGAAATGTGTGTTCACGTGTGTGTGTGTGTGTGTGTGTGTGTGTGTGTGTGTGTGTGTGTGTGTGTGTGTGTGTGTGTGTGTGTGTGTGTGTGGATCATCAAAATCCTGCAAAGAAAGGTCCGTAAAAGGCCGTTACCATTGGGTCTGGTGTGCACACGTAAGACATGCACATAGAAACTGCAGCCAAGGGCCATTCAAGATGGCCAGCATAAGTGCTTGAAATATTAAAGTGCATGCATTGAACCCCAACAGAGATGTAATAATGACGTGATGTGTGTGTGTGTGTGCGTGCGCGTCTGGCCTCCAAAGGAGGGTCTTGTCACGCAAACAGCGAATGCCATGTCCTTTTGATTTCCTTTCTCTCGACATGCACACTAACTCCCTCTGTCTCCTCGCTCGCTCTGTCCCTCAAAGGGAATTCCCAGGAAATAGTTATGGTGGTGATTAAGTGTGTGAACACTTGAAAACATGTGCAATCTCTCTGCTTGTCTATCTTTCATTCCCCTCTTCCCCTCTATTTGCCATTCCTCTCCAGAATCAACAAATGTTTTATGGGGGATAAGTGGAGAGAGAGAGAGTAAGAGAGATCAAGTTTGGGGGCGGAAGGAACCATGGAGAGACGAGAGAGAGAAACTAGAACTAGATACCAAAGAGGCTCCTTTGTTAGTCATAAACTGAGACCATGGTTGAGATGATACAGCGAGTTGAGATGATACAGCCAGTTGCTCCTTTATGCTCCTCGAGCTAAAGTAAAAGGTGCTCCATGAGATCGGGTTCACATCTTCCATGAATTCTGAATGTGGCTGTGGTGAAAACGATTCCTCCCCTGGGCCTGAACTAAGAGTAAACTCCCTGGGGAAACCGTATTCCCTCCTGTCCACAATGTGAGGGGAATGCTGTGTTCGTTAAATTATTATTTTTTTTACCATAATAACGTCCCAAATTTCTCCAATGACTTGTGACAGGGCACTGTTTAGTTATTAATATGACAACAGCATGTCATCTAGAATCCGGCCAATCTAAATTTTGGGGGGCCGATAATGAAATCAAGGAGTAAACCATTTGTGATACTGATATATCAGCATATATATAAATATATATAAATAAATTGACAATGATTTCCAAGATGTCATTATCAAACCCTTATAACAACGAAATGTTATTGTTGCTTGACATTTTACAGTTTAGTATATAAAGAAAACACAAATGGAACCAAATGCATAGAATTTTTACTAGAAAATTAACGTAACGTAAAACGTTAAAATGAATACACATCTCTTCTGCATTGTTTAATCTGTACAATAAGTTTTCATATTGCCCATTTCGGCAAACAAACACTGACAATTTTATAACTGATTAATCATTTGTGATTTATCAAGGCCAGATGCTAAGCATTCTATAGTTCCAGCTTCGAGAATGTTAAAGAACATGACAGAAACCCATTCAAGAAACAGCAAATTTCTCTGTTTCCTGCTATAAGACAAATCCGCAGTTTAAATGTAGTCAGGCAAGTAAAGGTCGTCAGTCTTATTTCCTCACTTTTATCATAATACCTCATTTAAAAAAATAGCATTCTATGAATTGCTTGTTGATAAATGACTTGCAGAGCACTGTTTTGCTTTTGCTGCTGTGGTCGTGACACTTGAGCATACTATTAACAGAATAATGAGAAATCTTGTTATTGTATGGTATTTTTTATTTTATTCAACCCCTTAAACTGAAGGAGGGACTTTGCAAAAATTAAATGGATGTAAAGGAGAGAGCGTAAAACAGTCAAATTCCTGCGTTTTAAATGTCTGGTAAATGAAAAGTACGAAAGTGCTTTTCTTTCGGCAACAAAGTTCAGAACATACTCTTGGGACACTGAAGGTTTATTTATTTCAAATTAAGCGTGACTCAGTCTGGCTCTGTTTTACAGGAAACAAATAGCCAAATTGTGCTACAAATAATAACTGGATAATGGCAGCAATTGGTTTTGTTCCCACAGGGAGTTGCTTAGAATTTAGAAAGGTTGATATTTAAGATGCATTGATTACCTGGTCCAACTGTGATCTAGTTAAAGCACTTGTCTTGTCCTCTCAGAGGAATGTTTGTGGAAGTTTTGAATTCAGAAGACAATGGTTTAACGGGAACAGAGTGGTTACTTCAGCTCTGTTGGGAAATTTGACGAATGGGCTGTTGTCCCAAAAATATGGTGTGTTCCTTTAAGGATTAAGCAAAGTGAGAATAGAATTAGGACACACACACACACACACACACACACACACTCACACACACACACACACACACACACACACACACACACACACACACACACACACACACCAGAAAGTGCCTAAGGGCAGTGCAGTTTGTTTACATGATAACCCCACTTTTGACCCCATCTCTTTCTTCCCCCCTCTTCCTCAGCACCATGTCCTTCTTCCACATGGTTCATCTCCTGTTCTCCATCTCTTTTCCTTGCACCCCCCCCCCCCACATTTCATTCATTCTCCTTTCCTGTTCCCCATACTCATCTATAAATCAGCCGCTGCCGTCTCTTCCTTGTCTTATCTTTTGGTCTCACAACAAAACCTCTGTTTCTTAATGGCCTTGGGAATTCTACTGTAGGCCCATCAAATGACACACACACACACACACACACACACACACAGTGACTCATGTAGGGGGAAGGAGGAGGAATGCGATCCAAATGACCCTCTTTCTTCGGCGCTCCGGCTTGTGTACACATGTGCGCTCATATGCATGTGTGCGTGTGTGGTTGTTTTGTTCTGGGTGTGTGTTTCGCGTTGAATGACTTCCTGTTGGAGCTTGTTGCAAGGCTCCATAGCCAAAACCATTTCCCTCCCTCCGTCTTTTCCCTCAGCCCTCGCTGCTGCCTCTGCGGCCTCGGCCACAATTCAATTTAGACAAATTCCAGCTGGAATTCAGTTAAAATTCCTCCTAAACAACCAATTAAACAAACACAGACAGACAGTTTGTCTACAGAGCCGCTTGGCTCTTTGTCAAGTGTGCCTCGGAGTGCTATGATATGAATCTTAAAAAGTATACAGAAGTCAAATGAATAATCATCATAACACATAACATTAACATTTGCTTCCTTTGCAGAGTGTTTGCAGGTTTTCGTTCAGTTGTATTATATTGTTACACAGTTGCGTCCAAAAGTCAAGTGAGTGGTGAAAATTGTTCTCAGACCCTCTGTGTATGAACCTCATTCAAATACACTTCTGCTGTGCCACGTCCCTGCATGTATATACCAAGCGTTGTACGTGAGCTTTTGTTTTTGTAGCGAAGAAGACTTAATCTCAGGATACAAATACTCCTGCATGTGTTGTTGTTTGGTCACCCCCGAGTTTCTGGACTTGATTTGTTCATGTTCACATTGCAGAATTACAAGAAATGTAGCTTTTAGTGCTTTTACACAATATCACATAGGATCACAAGTTGTTCATTAATTTGACAGGGTTCTGAGAAACGTAACATCTTTTTGAGATTGGAGGTCGTTGGCTCCACTTGTTTGGAACCCGTAACGTGAGCGGAACACAGATGGGCCATAAAATGCCGCATTTCAGGGTAGTTTCCTGTCATTTTGGTGGGATTATTTTGACGTTAAAGCACGCGCCACGGTTCACTTAGAGGAGCTCGGAGCTAAAGATCCTGGCGGCACCTGAGGACACTGAAGACATTTTTAGGCTGTCATTGTCCTCGGTGTTTATTAGCGCCGTGCTGTCTAACCAGACTGACAGCAGACACTTGTTTCGCAAATATCTTGACAAGGCAATTTTGGAGCTATTGTTTTCATCACCCCCACTGAATCTAAAGATGAATCAGCAGGTTTGTGTATTTTATTGGTTGAAAGCCGCGAGCTCCCAAGCTCTCCCTCTCGGCTTGCTCAAAAAAGAAATTTTATTACAAGGAAATCTCTCAACACTGCTGCCAGGCGGTCCGGTGAGTCTGGGTCACAGAGGCCTCAGACAGCACCCCGGCACATATTTCAACCAAAAAGCTTCAGGTGCCTGCCTGATGGATTGTTAATGGACCCATGCGTGAAAGTTTATATCATTTAAAAACAACCAAATGTCTTGCTCTCAGCTACCTTGGAATTTGTCCTCGGGGGTTTCAGTGTATCTTACACTACCTAAATCTAAATCAGTGTCTATTAAACAAAACAGCAGATGCTAATGTAAGCGGGAGGGATAGTTTTTGCAAAGAGTTAGATAAGAAACGCTTTGATTAGCATGAACACATGAAGACAGAGCCCCAAGAAAACTGGTTACTGCACCACAAAGACAAATCTGCCTCTAACTTTTGGAAGGAAGCACATTTGTTTCACTTCAATTTAGAACTTACTTCAATTTTCTTCTAAAGTGGATAAAATGTTCTTAGGTTTTAGTTTGGTTGTGTTAGTTCAGTTGTTTTAGGCAAATTTTGCAGTGACTTTAAGTAGTTACATTACTTTTGCATGACAAGTAGTGTATGGATGGAGATTATTAAAGGACCACAACATAAAAGAATATCATATTCATAATTATGTTTTCATTAGTTTTGATCTCTGGAAACTACCAAAGAATGAGCATCCATTGACAGCAAAAATGTATTTACAAGTTCAGTGCAAACATCTTTTCAGAGTATAACATCACGTATACCCTCATACAAATATTCTTCCTGCACGTTTTTTTCACCTGCATGTTGGGACTTGCAGAGCGGCTCCTTTTTTGTTTTCGTATGTTTTTTTAATCCAACTTGGCTTTTGGCTGGTTCTCATGAGGCCACAGCACGAAGGGAACAGCCTTGAATGATCATTGTGCTTCTTGAATAAGATAAGTAACAGCACTCATCACTACATTTGATATATGAGACTCCTAACACAAGGCAAGGAGATTTCATAACCGTTTGGACAGTACTTCACACCTGGAGCGTGACAGCCCATTTTTCAAAATGAAAAGGCTTCTCTCCTTAGAGATGGATCTCTTCTGTAAGCAGATGTGCTTTGTCATTGGGACCTCACAGGAAAGCACAATGGCCTCTACTTCCAAGGCAATTATTCCTGCTTGCTGGTAATTTTATGAAGTGGATATCTTGCTCTAGCTTTAGATGCACGGAAGCAACGAGCCACAAACTGTCACTGTGAGATAGCGAAGTGGAAAGATGTTCAGGGGAGGAGAGCGGAGAACGAGGAGGAAGGAAAGGGGAGGGGGGGGGGAGCACAGGCTCGTGTGAAGTTGTGACGCCATGCCGAGAAACACTGCTGACATCCTGACAGAGTGGTGAGAAGCAAGGGAGGGATGGATGGATGAAGGGAGGGAGGGAGACGGAGAGCAAGGAGAGGTGGGAGGTCAACCACAGCCACATGTGAAGTGTGGGACTAGCATCTGGAGTGCTCCATCTCCACTCCTCTTTCGCTCTGTTCATAGTTTTACCTCCATTTACTACACACGTAGCCTCATTGTATTTCTGTAATTTTCATGTGATAATTTTTCATCACTCCACCACTCTCCCTACCTCTTTGTGCTCGTCTCTGTCAGCGGTCTGATTTGCTTCCTCTTTGAATTTGACTTTTGTTTCCCC
Source organism: Scophthalmus maximus (assembly GCF_022379125.1). Taxonomy (NCBI): domain Eukaryota; kingdom Metazoa; phylum Chordata; class Actinopteri; order Pleuronectiformes; family Scophthalmidae; genus Scophthalmus; species Scophthalmus maximus. The sequence goes on along the minus strand of NC_061516.1, from coordinate 29,783,764 downwards.
TCTATCCACTTCTTTTTTTATTATCTTCTTCATTTCTGATGCCTGCCTGGTCTAGTTTGCTTTGACCTGCTTTTTGTGGCTGTGAAAAAAACAACAACCTTATATTCAGGATCTGGAAAGATGAGACTTTGATGACTCGCCAGCAACATTTTATTCAATCTTAACAGTCAATTACTTACATGTTATTTAAAATTCAAAGCAGGAGAATTCTTCCACTTACTTTCTTCTTCCAACCTGAGGCACCCTCGAATTAGTATGAGATTTATCAGAAATTCTTAGTGATCACCATGCCAATATTGCGCCAAGTTTCTAACTAGGGCATATGGATATTCATAGCACCAGCATCATAAATCCAAGGACATTGGAATTACAGTATTTTTTTCCTCTCTGTCTAACAGTCTATAGAGGGGGAGTTTTCTGTATTATATTCTGTAGTGTTTTTTCCCCTCTCTGGCCCCGCTCCTCATTCTTTCCTTTCGTCTCTCCAGAGTCCAAAGGTTACCGACTGTCATCAACTTTTACAATGTTGCCAAAGCAGCAGCTCAAACACACTCGCACTGAGTGCACGCAGCCTTCTTTTACACACCACTCCTGCAAGCTGTCACTGAACACACACACACACACACACACACACACACACACACACACACACACACACACACACACACACACACACACACACAGCAAGGCTGACCAAAGGTGCACTTGGTGGGGACACTTTTATCAGTTTCTCCCTAATAGCCTTCTGACTGATGGCCTACAATACAGAACACACACACACACACACACACACACACACACACACACACACACACACACACACTAGTTGTGTGGTGAGGACAGTATGTTGCAAGAGAGACAGAATAGCTACGTGTTTGTCTTTCTTACATGTGTACACCATTGAAGAATATGATTTCAAGAGGACTCATTAAGCGGTGGCTATCTGACCTCAGCTGCAGAGGGTGGTCCATCGACTCTCTGTGTGTGTGTGTGTGTGTGTGTGTGTGTGTGTGTGTGTGTGTGTGTGTGTGTGTGTGTGTGTGTGTGTGTGAGTGTGAGTGAGAGAGAGAGACATTATGGTCAGGTAATGAGGGTCAGAGCATCTGAAGGGGGTCTGGAGAAAGAGACATTATCTTCTGTCAATTAAGGAGAAAGAGAGTGATGGAGAGAGTGAACTGTTATGGAGGGAAAGAATGAACGAAGAGGAGGAAGTGAGACTTCAGGAGGTTTCTACATCAGGAGGTTAATTACCGTGTGGGGTGAGGTCCAATTATAGACCTTCCACCCACCCTCACACAGAAAACACTCTGTAGGGTGCAAATGTGCTAATGATTTCCTGTTTAGGTTTACTTTTATTTTCAAATGCATTCACACACCGCATTTAAGGTGAGCTTGAAAGGAAAAAGTGGCTGAAAAGCGTATATGAAGGATTATTTTCAGTATATAATAACCTGTTAATTATCTTTGATTATTTGTTTGGTCTACAGAATGTTGGGGGGGGGTGTATGTCGGAGCAGTAAAAAATGGCAGTTACAGTGGTGACAAAATGTTTCATTTTTGCTTGGCTTAAATATTTAATCGATAATTAAAAATAACTCTAGATAAGGGTGAGGTGAGTAAATTCAAAGAGTGGATAAATTGTAAAAGAAAGAGATGGAAAGACGGACATGAATATAACAGACTTCTCTGTGTCATGGTGAGAGCTATTTGCAGATACAGTATGTAAAACTCTTCAGGCTTCACATGCAAATATTCCCGGTCATAATGGTGTATTAGTGCGTTCTTCCCTGCGGCCAGTGCTCGTTAGGAATCTGTACGGGTGTTGTTGATGTATCAATGGTCACATTTCTGTAACAGAAATGTCTGTGAGTCTGGTGCTTATTGGAATTTCACATCTACATATGTGTTTCTACAGTATTGACACTGGATATAACCAATCGATTCATAGTCAAGTCAATCATACGGTCTAAGACCCTAATGTCTTACAATATTGTTTAAAAAGATCCAACATTCCCCCGTGAGCGCTTGTCGAAAAAACTTCCTTTAGTTGGCGGCCACCTGCCTAGACCGGTTGGGTTGAGAAAGGGAGATGAGAGAGAGAGATAATTGAGATAGGAATTCTCTGCTATTCATCAATGTTCCCTAGATTTGTCACATGAAGGGTATTTTGCACTCTAGCCAGGCTGCTATTCCACAGAGAAGCCTCTCCCCACTCAGTTACTGCCGCGTACTGTACACAACTCAAAACTATGTCCAAGCTTAGTTGGTGTGAAAAGAGTGGAATTAGGCATTCTGTGAGTGATCAATTTGAAACTCTGTTTTTACCTTCCTGGGCTGGAAGTTATCCACCTGAGCAGGCCAGCCATTGCCTATGTACCTGAACAGCTGTTTACCAGTCAGAGCCAGCATGACAGGGCGGCTGTGTCAACACTCTGAAAGCAAGTCTGTGATTCACACAGTCGTGCATTTTTGGATGTGCTTGCACACGAACACAACCAATATGAATTGACAAAGAAGACACTCTTCTGATGTACTGTTCATGAACATGAAATATCAAGTAAAGCTAACATTTGCTCCTGTGGGGGGGGGGGGGGGGGGAGTCGGTGTAGGAATAGATGAAAATTTGTGGTGTCAAGACAACAGAATAAAAACACAGGAACATTAACTGCTGTATTTCCTCTTGTAACCATACATTTGTGCTTGTATCAATCTTAGTTGAAGTTGAACATGATGGTTGAATGTTGAAGCTCAAGTGCAGTGTGTGGATCCAGGTATTGGCCTTTAGCGGCTATTTACCCACGAACAAATGTCTGTTATGAATGGGTCAAACTGTTATTCATTATATCAGTGACCACAGGATGTATGCAATGTGTTTTTCTGGTGAACATGACCGTATGACTTTGATGGATGCTCCTACCTCCCTTGCTCTCTATTCCTGTTTCCCCCCGTTTGATCTACTGTAATTACCGTAGAAAGCAGTCATGCTATAGATTGTTACACTGCATGAGCACACGTTGGGCGGCATATACTCAATTTCATTTAAAATAATTTAACATAAGATGTCTTTGCTGCAAAATAGTAATGCCTCCCATCCACCATGATAACATTTGATTACTTTTTATGTTGCATGGCAAGAGTAATTGATTATCAAACGGATGCGGAAATGTAGTGTCAGATTGTTCTAGTTAAAAGCTGTGAACAAGTAAAGTTGAATGTTTGAAATGCTTCAGCGAAATTCAATTTGCCAGAGGAATGTGCATCATGTAGCCCATATCCTTTTGTGCGTGTTGACGATCTACAGCATTTAGCACCCAGGGAATGTAAGCTAGGAATGACGAACCAGGAATTCTGATGTGCAATTGTTTTGCAGCAAAGCACGGTTGTCTCTGCTCGTAAGGTCTTGTAGCACTCTGGAACATCTGGACTGTCTGCAGTTTGTATTGTGCGCACAATGAGAGTTAAACCTAGCAGACACAGGATAAACTAACATCATCCATTGTAGCTTAGGTTTCGCAAATGTCCACAGTTGCAGTTCATAATCACAGCATGAAATTGGAGTTGGACACTTTTTTTACACTGGTTTCCGTGAGTAAACACGCGTCACAAGTTCAGTCACTTACAGTGCGCTGCCCAGTCAGCGACATGTTCGGCCGACATTGTGTCACCGAGTTTTACAGGAAAGCCTCTTTGTAACTTCATCGCTGTTGATGCTCCAGAGTGACATGTCTCGCATCAAAGTTGTATCTAAGCTAAGGATGTAAGTTTTTAAAAGGACTACATTTACTGGTGTTAATTTAAGTTGAACTCAAGACTTTACGCGCATGCATCTTCTTCTGCTCCTGACCTTTTTGTTTTTCCTTTTCCACCTTCACCCTTTCTTCACACCTCAAACCTGTCCATCTTCGTCCCATCCTTTCCCCCTCTCTCTCTTCTCCTTATCCCAATCTCAATCTTTTACCGCTCCTGCTAACCTTTTCTGTTAGCCAACCTCGGAGCCCAAACATAAGGTATGTTCAGTCTTTCCCAGGGAATGGGGAATAAAGTTAAGACTAGCGACTGAAGCTTCATATTCAGACTACAATCATCTCCTCTAACACAAGAAATCAAACCTTTTCCCCATCATGTCATATGATGCTTTTAAAATGTTTTGCTGTGTGCAAGATTTAATAAATACAAATTTAGACAAAGAACAATATAAAACCCTTTAATGAGATATATTGGACATCAAATATAATTTACATTATGCATCTCATTGTGATACGTTTTTTTGCTTTTTATAATTTTAACTAGGTTATAAAACTAATATTGCTGTCTTTGTTTGATCTATACCAGTTTATAACTATGGATATATTACCTCTCCATATGGCTTATGGATAATTAATGTTAATGTCATTAAACAGTCCATCATGGGGCTCTGTAAAATTAGCTGGCCTTTGCTTTATCATCCCAGTTCATTGACGTCACTGCGAAATTAATTTGCATCAATTATGACTTCATTATGTTTGTTATGCAGACGGTTATGATTATAAATGTTCACCCTCTGGAGTTATTGTTTGCACATTTATGTGTTCAAACAAGAAGCTATGACCATTTATATATCAGCTATTTGCATTCTTTTGTTTAACCCCACATGACCTAAGAAGTAGATACCTCACGTATGTGGTCAGTGGCGCATGCGTGCGTGCGTGCGTGCATGTGTGTGTGTAAGCAAAGCTATTTCCTCTGATAGAATGTTTGGCTGGTGGGTGGGTTGCCAGGCAGAACTTTCTCACTTTTTCCATCTGATGTTGACGATGATGCTCATGACGACATGCGTACATCAGCCATCTGTCACTGTAGTAACAAACAATCTAGAAATGTCTGGACGATATGTTTGGAAGGTATGACTGCTTAGGACTGTAATTACAGAGCCGGTAGGTGTGTGTGTGCGCATGCGATTGTGCGTACATATAATGATGATGCTAATGACATGTTGATGCAGGCTCGTGTGTACCATCATTATGCTGCACATGAAGGAGAACTTCATACTGGCACAACTGTGAGGTCTCCAGCATCAAAACAGCTGCTGCACGACAGGTGCACACACAAGCACAGTCTCCCTGTCTGTCTGTCTGTCTGTCCACAATCCCATAATGACAAGGCACATTGGAACAGCAGGTACAGCCTCTGCTGCTATAAATGACTTATTAGCTCACATTTCAATAGAGACAGTCATAAAGATAATAGCTGCACCAGAGAGTTAGTTGAGGCTTAACTAGGAGGAAGTGTCTTTTTGGGGCATCTCATTGAACTTGCTGCAAATGACAAGAACATTATTTAAATGTAATTTTAAGAGATCCGTAACTTAAAATAAAAGGTTAATAGTACTGCATATAACCGACACTTACCAGCATGTAATTCTGTGTGGAACCCAACTAAACCCTGCCTTAAACTTTGCTCTACTGACAAGCTAATGTAAATCAATGTTAGTCAGCAATGATTTACCTTAGTCCTCAGATTTCTCCACCTGTGGTGTTTAATCCACATTGCTTTTTTCCCCCTATCCATTCGGAGCAGCTCCCTCGTCCTCTCCCTTTCGTAGTACAACAACAATAGAGAACAACAATTGCCTGCCTTACTGATAGGATAACACGCAGGGTGTGCAGTGGCCCAGATGGACAGTGCGTTCAAGTGCAAGGCATGGTCTGTTGTGCTCGTACAAACTATAACAAACAGAATATTCATTTTGCTCCCATGTTAGAGCGGTAGTTCAAATGTCGAATAAAACTCGACATCCCTGTGTTGTACGCACCCGGTTAACTGGAGAAGCGTGGGAACACAGATACGTTGCTAAATGTAGTCAGACTGGAAAGAAACACGAGCAGACAGGATCGTGTTTGGGAGGAGATAACAAAGGCGAACAAATAAAATATTCACCCAAACTCTCCATTGCAAACAGCCATCACACTTTTCGAGCTGGCCTATTGGTTCAACTTTGATATAAAGTTTAGTTTCCGTGCACACTGTTTCATAAACGAATGGTTTATTACAGATTATCACGACTACACTCACTCTGTTGTGCTCACTTGATTTGCGACGTAACTGCTCGTCTGTGATTTGCCTCACGTGCCGTGGACGTAGCAACATTGCTGTGTTTCCAGATCCCAGCAGTAACACTGACGGACATAATCTCCTAAATCAGATCACTTTTGTAATAAGCTGTACTCAGTGGCTACTGGTTATAAAATTGGGGCTCACTTCACTTGCGTGCGTGCGAGAGAATGGGAGATTGGATATTGTGTGTGTGTGTGCGTGCACTCGCGTCCTTCTAACAGCTCTATTTCTGTGGTTGTCTAGGAGCAGAACAGCGGGCCCCCCACCCTGGTAACCCTGAAAGTTGACCCAGATGGATTTTACCTCTACTGGACTGGAGGGTCCAACCTGGTAAGACAGACAGACACACACACACACACCCACACACACACACACACACACACACACACGTTGGTCTCAAAGTAGGCCAAGTAAAGTAAAGTTGCTTATCTCACAAAGCAGAGGATCAGGTACAAATGAGCGGCTCTAAATCAGACCACAATGGGGTTTTAATGTACCATCTTGAGTGCTGCAGTGTATATTACATACTCGTTCTTTGTTTGCTTTAACTCTACCACTTAACCACACTCCCTCAGACACTCTGACTTTCTAAGTTGGGGTTTCTTCCCCTTCTCCCTATTTGCGTTATCCTGTCTCCTATTATGATTCTATCCTGTCCATTAGTTCAACCAAATTGGGTTTCATCAATTTGTCTCTGTCTTGTTTTTGCTCTCTCCTCGTTCCTCCGTCTCCCTGGTGTCTGTGTGGTCACCATCCATTTATTGTTCGTCCATCTCTCTCGTCCTGTCCATATTTGTACTTCCCAACAACCATCCTCTCCTCCTCATCTTTTGTCTTTTTCTGTTTCTTAAGCCTTTCATTTTGTAAAATTGGATGTTACATTTTAAGGCATTTCGGTGACATAAATAGTCAAAGTCAGTAGGCAGAGGGATGTTGTGTAATGCAGATGTATCAATGGTATTTTATTTTGATACTCCTTTCAATATGGAAATGTCTCTACTCTGTACCTCCTCTTTCTAATCTCCACCATTACCTTTCTCTGTGGTTATAAATATTTGGTTGTGTGTCTGTGTGAGAATGAGTGAGCGATGTTGGCCTGGTCAGATCAAATGACATTACAGAGCAGCTAAATTAACTTCCCCCACTCTCTATGTCTCTCTCTCGCTGTCTCTCTTCACATACACACACTCCATCTCTGTCTTTATTTCTGCCTTTTTTTTATCGAAAAGGCACGTATGGAATGACTTGTTGATATATGATAATTTCACTGCGTCGTGTGTTGACATACATGGGCCAGAGCACACGTCACCCTTGTCTGTCTGCACATGTAATCATATAACTCCCATCTCGTATTGAAATAATCATTTCATCCTGATGTCTGTCTTCTGCCCGCACATGCATGTGTGTATGTGCGCGCGTGCGGTATTAAGATAATAGGCCATTTGTCGCCTAAGGTGCAATTGTGACACTGTTTTAGCAAGAAGAGTCAGATTGGCTTTTCATTATGATGGTAAAAACGTTTCTACACTGCAAACAGTTTTACATGGACACACGCAACTAGAGACTAAAGAGTCAGATACAGAAAGAAGAAGAGAACAAAGTTCATCCTGAAAAGAGTTCTCCAGCATTATTCTCCTTCACGTCTTCTCAAAAAAAAGCTGCCATGGGGGCGGCTGTCGAGTGGTGGGACTTGCCTATAAGGACTTTGGTATACGTGACATCCCCATATTGTACTCTGCAAATTAATTTCTTATCAATATTACTGAAAAGAAGTCAGGGCAGGACAAGAAACACGAGCAGTCACCTTTTAGTGAGACTTATTTTGGCAGAGGAAACTAATTCCAAATGTAACATAACATACTTATCATAGATCCATGAAGGAATTGTCATTATTATAAAGACAAGGTGGACAGGAAGAGACTGACGAGAAGGCAGATCCACTTTATGGATTACAGGAATCTAGATGAAAGATAACTTAAACTGGTGTGTTTATTTCCTTGGATAAAGCCGTGCAAATGATGACTTTTCATCCCAACCATTTCAGATTTTATCTGAACACAACAACAATTCTTAAGTCAGAGCGACTTCCACTTGCCGAACTGAAAATGAAGAGAAAAATCAGCAACAGTGCCTCCTCATTTGCCTTTAATGCCACATTATTCGTCTTTTCTCCCATTGCTTACTTACTGCATTTCATCTTTGTTAATGTTGGCATGCCCAAGCAGAACTGGGTTGACTGTTCTTACTTTAGTAGCGGGAATGCAGCTCGCTGTCGGTCACTGCCACAAAAAAAGGGAATATGTCAAGACCAATTGCAGGGGAATATGGGTGTTTAAATGCTAAAAAAGATGTGGTGTATATTGTTGTTTTGTGTGCGTCAATTTTATTTTCAGTCATTACTTTGGTATTTTCTGAACTGCATTTCCCAGCGATCACCAGTCAGTCACACTGTGCGGTCAGTGCTGTGATGCCCGTTTCTTCAACTTCTCTGTGTATTACGTTTCTACAATGACGCAGGTTTGAATCTGAACAGTGGATATGGAAAACATGTCCTCCGCAAACCTCCTTTTGGTCTTATGAGGCTTACAGCACAGCTTCAAGGCGAAAATAAGTGCACCCAAATAACTGTGGCTTTACAGCCGTCCCATTTCAAAGCAAGTAGTGCTCGACACTACAGGTCAAATTCACCCTTTCGTTCATTCACATATTCATAAAGCACTATAGTGCTTATCTTTCAATAATCAATTTGGTGCAATTTGGGGTTCAGTGGTTTGACTGTAGGAGCTGGGTTTGACGCAGAGAGCCTCTGACTAGTGAGCGACCCGCTCTAACCCCTGAGCCACACCCGACCCCCTTTGATTTTTTTTTAAAGAGTGTAGCTTTAATTCAGCGTTGTCGCACCCCAGGAGATTTCAAACCGGAGCTTAAAAGAAAGAGGACATGGCAACACAGATACCCTGCAATTATTAATGAGAGCAGTTCATACGCTTTTACACAGATGACAAGGGTATTCTGGATGGAACCCATTTCTCTGAATAGAGGTGCCCAAAAATATTTGATCTCCAGTGTGGATTTTATATTGGCTGCTCTGCTCTTCTTATTACTTTTAGATGAAAACGCTTTTATTTGAGCATCGCTTCCATTTGTACATCAAGATGTGTTGCGTCTGCTTTGTGAAATGCAGGCTACCCATGGTCAGCAGAACCGATGCGGCTCACTAAAGTCATTTTTTGTATCTCGGCAAAGACACGCAAGGTCGTCCAAAAGTCTGCAACCTAAAAATGTCAAAAGCAGTTTTAAAACAATATTGAACTTGAGAAAAGAGGATAGAAAGTACCACTCACTGTTTCAAGGGGAGTAGGGCGTAGTACTGACATTGCATTTTATATAGGACAGGGGCAAATTTGTGTAACAGCTCAGCCCCTGTGGATTTGTGTTTAGAGGGACTTAGCACATGCAGCACTTTTAAAACGCACTCTTTTCCCCATATACACTTGTGTACAAAAGTAAAGCAGGATATTTTTGGCAATCTGATTGGTTTTTCCACCTCCCATCGTGATGCAGTCATGGAATTGCTAAGAAAAAACTTCATGGGGTTGTTTGAAGATGTTTGCATGCATCAATGTTCAGGCCTTGCTCCATCCATCACTGGTCCATTAGTCTCATTCTATTCCTCTCCGACTCTATTTGGATCACCTGTCTCCCCCTTCTCACCTTTCCTTTTACAATTGTTTCATACCTTTTCATCCATAATCTGGTTTATCTCATTTCCCTTGTGTGCATCAATCTGAAATACATACTATGCCCAACACCTTTATTCATCCCGACCTCCATCTATTTTCTTTCCATTCACTTATCTCCATCTGTTTCGTGTCACCTTCTCCTTAGGCCTCACTTTGTTTAATCTTTTCCTTTTAAATATCTTTTCACTTCAGTCTTTTCCCCCAATATTCCATTTGTCTCTGTCTTTGTCTACCTCTTCTTAAACAGTGTTCTTCCTGCTCTTCCATCCCTCTATCATGATCTTATAGACCCCCCCCCCCCCGCCAGTTATCTCCCTCTCTCCATTTTCGTGTAATGTTCAGAGGTTCGGCTCTCAAGACCTCTGACGAGTGTGTGTGTTAGCGCGGGTGTGTGTGAGAATTTCCCATAATGCTTGAGTCAGTGACGATAACGACCAACTGTGGCTGACAGACGCGCGCACACACACACACACACACAAACACATACACAGTGGTTTGGCAGTGACACAAGGGAGACACACCCCACCACACACACACACCCACCACACACACACACACACACACACACACACACACACACACACACACACACACACACACACACACACACACACCAGTCTGCACTGTTTTTCTTTCCCGTTCGCTTACTGTTCTTCTTTTCTTCTGTCTTCCCGTCCAATCTTTGCACTTTGAGATAAAATGATGCTTAATGGGATCCCATTTTTACTTTGAATAAGTTCACACAATCTCAGTGAGGCACGGCCATGGATTCATTCTGATTCATATTGGTTATTTTATCTGCAGGCATAAATCAAAACACAGGGGTTGAAAGTAATGACAGCACTCACTAGCATAACATGCGGCCGGATTGAGTGTTGGTGTAAAATGGTTGACACTATTTGATGTAGCGCCTCGGAGAGATATTCTCTTACACTGTGACATAATGTAGTCTAGAGAGAGAGCTGTGCTCCAAGTAGTAGCTTTAGTTAAACAGTGCATATTTCACCAGTTACCAAACTTTGAAGCTGGCCATGACATTTTTAGACTTTTTGAAAAAAGAGTTGCTGCAGGAAAAAAACGATCATTGTTGACCTTACCATAAAGTCTTTTATTGTGTTCATTTTAAAATTCCTAATGGTAAAAATCCCTTTGTGTGGGACCTGTTGTAACCCCTTCAATGACCTCTAAGGCCCCATAGTATCTAGTTTGGAAACTAATCTCATAATACAATGTCCCTTTTCTGTCCTCCTCCTCCTTTTTACTTTTGCAAACTAAATTAGTCTTTTGAGCGGTTTTGGGAGATCATTTTTTGGGGGTTAAGTCTAGGTAGGAAGACAGACATACACACACCACGAAGAGAGGGGGCTGAGCTGTGACAGGATGAATATTTGTCAAGCAAATAATAGGAATGTGTGACAAGTTGACATCAACACACACCAACACACACACACACACACACACACACACACACACACTTTTGGAAGAATGTTGTTGCATCATGTGTCAGTCAAAAATCCCCTCCCCTCCCCGGACGTGGTTTCAAAAAGCAGCTCCATTTAAAGCCTGGTTTCCGCTGCACTGCCAAACGACAGATCTCACCTTGTTTCCGTGTCTCACAACATTTCTCCACACTGTCACAGCCAACGTAGAGGATTTGTCATCTTAATGTAGTTTACAATAAACAAAGTGGAGAGTTTGATTTAAGTGCGGCTCCTGGCAAACTGCAGCTCACCTGCCACAGCGGGCTGACTTACAAATGCAATCTGGACAATCCTCCCCTCGCTCTGTTTTACCTTGGCTGTCTCTTCCTCTCGCACTTTCTGCTTTTGGCCGTTGCCGTGTATCTACGCGGCTAATCCACCTTCAATTTGTTTCCTCTCCCCCCTTTTTACCTCTCCCGGGTCACTTCATCTCGGGGCAGCTGGTAGCCGTCAGGGAAGATGAGGCAGAATTTCTTCCTAATATAAACTGAAGGATGACATTTCCTCCCTCTCTGGTCTCCATCTACTTTTGCTCTTCGTCTTCCACCTCTGTATCCCCCCATTCTCCATCTCACTTCTCCCCAGCTTCCCCTCTGCCCTCATCTTCTTCATCATCTTCTTGTCTTCAATGCCTTTCCTCACATGGTCCCTTCTGTGCAGAGTTATTGCGCCCTAATTTCTTGCAACAACACTTCTAATCTTCCCCATTCTCTCTCTTGGCGTGGGAAAGTGGGCAGGAAGTTACTCAGACGGGGAGATAGGGGTTCTGGGGAATTTCATTGCCTCCTCTTCCCGCTCCTCTTCCTCTCACTTCTCAAATTCCTCATCCCCCTTTTCCCTGAAATCTTCTCTCTCCTTCGGCCCTTCCTCCTGTCACTCCCTTCTTCCCTCAAGGTGCGCAGGTCATGTCAATAGCACCTGGGCTTTTAGTGACTTGCCCCCAGGGATGTAATTAAACCCCAATTTAGCCTCTAATTGTGTGGAATTGATTTCACATACCTAGAACCCATTGGGTGGTAGGAAGACAGACATACACACACCACCAAGAGAGGGGGCTGAGCTGTGACATGATTTTAACAAACACCCCAGGGGGCTGCTCCTGTGTCACCGTACTGTAGGTAACTGAAGTAGCTGGAGGTGTGAAAGTGGTTTGACCTGTCAGTCTCATAAGACATAATGTGGGTGGTTTTCTGTATTGATTAATGTCTACATATATTTTTTTTATCAACAATTGTTGATTTCTGTCTTTGCCGAGAGTCGCACAAGAAGGACATTACCTTACTGTGGGCGGCTGTGGCTCATGAGGTAGAGAGGGTCGTCCTTTAACCAGAAGGTCAATGGTTCGATCCGCAGCTCTTCCAGGCCGTGTGCCGAGGTGTCCTTGTGCAAGACACTCTGACAGTCGTGTATGAATGTTGTGTAATAGAAATGGGCCGTGTATTTCTATATGTATATTCATATATGCTGTATGAATGTGTGTGTGAATGGGTGAATGTAGCTTATACTGTAAAGTGCTTTACAAGTGCTCTACAAGACTAGAGGAGCGCAATATAGGTACAGTCAATTTACCATTTACCACATATCTTTTATCTGACCGTTGAATAGGAAGCTACTGTGCATCCTGGTGAAAGCTGTAGCTTAGCATAATTACTTGAAGCAGGGGCAAAGCCATTCTGGTTCTATGAAAAGGTTAACAAAAATCCTTCACAACTTTTCAGGTTTAATTTTATAAACATGTATCTAGTCTATTTAATCCATAGAAATGATTTGCAGAATCTTCCTTTTCAATGATTCCCTCGGTCCATTGAAGAGAGCCGAGACTGCCGTCTTTTGCTGATTATTATTATTGAGAGTAGTAGTTTTAGTAATAATTTGTGTCAAGTGACTATTCATCTCAGCACTTCTTTTTTTAATTATCATTATGAATGGCTTCACTGCCCCCCCCCCCCCCCGGAGACATTACAGCCATATCCAACCAATATATGCTGTGTATCTTGGCTAGGTTCTAAAATGTGACTTTTCTTGTTATACTCTGAATCGTGCATGTGTGTGTGTGTGTGTGTGTGTGTGTGTGTGTGTGTGTGTGTGTGTGTGTGTGTGTGTGTGTGTGTGTGTGTGTGTGTGTGTGTGTGTGTGTGTGTGTGTGTGTGTGTGTGTGTGTGTGTGTGTGTGTGTGTGTGTGCGCATATAAATAAGCCAGCTGAATCGTTAGTAGAATGGTTGTTGGCAGGTATAAGTCGAGATCTAATAGAGATTATCTCCCTGCCTGGCTCAAGTCAAACACCCAGAAGGAATTAACTTGGAATAAGGGTTTACATAACACACACACACACACACACACACACACACACACACACACACACACACACACACACTTGCTTGAGGTCATTTTTGCATGAACACATACACAATGAGTGGTTTCACTGGGGAAGTTGAGGGTGTCAGTCGATAAAGTCACAGCTTCCTTACTCTTTGTCCTCCCTCTTGGTCCTTCAGTCACATGTTTAATTTTCTGTTGACATTATCTGTTAGTGCACATGTCAGGGCAGTCTTCATTTTCACTCTCTCTCGCGCAAACAAACACACACGCACACACACACACACACACACACACCCTAGAAATATTCAGTTCTTCACAGTATGATGAACTGAGACACGGCATGGTATCAAATCCATTGTTTAAGCAGATGCTTCCTCGAAATGCCGTGTGTTTCTGTGTGGGTGTGTATACACTGCACAGTGTCCTGTTATTCTATCTGCTTAGCTAATGAAGCTGCCACACTGGTGTGTGTGTATCAGCAGCATGATTGAAAATCCACATAACTTTAAAGGATTACTACTTTTCTCGAGAACTTTGTGATCATGTCTATTCAAACAAATAAAAGTGAACCGCTGAGATCTGGGAACAGCCGGTGAAATGTCGGCCGGTTGCAGATTAGCCATGTTACTTGGTCAATGAAGTCGGCCAGTAAGATTATTAAGCCGCTTGCTAAGTATTAACATCCTTAAATATAGTTGTGTGCACAGCTCAGGAATATTCTGCGTCATTTGGGTGCACACATTTTTCGTTTTGGAAGCTATCTCTCTAGCTTCATATTTACCATGCAAGGCATGAGAGGGCTGTCGGTTTTCTCATCCAACTCTTGTCTGTGCCTGTGTCAGTGGGCTGCGGGCATCTGCACATTCTGCACAACACATTGTGTTGTGAGTTCACCCCTTCTGATCTCTGTGTTTTAGAGATTTCTGATTCCTGCAACTATTTCTGCTATCTGCTGTGTTTTGTTTGTGTGGTAGGCCTGGTTCACTCCGCTTGTATTTGCACTTGGGACATTTAGTATGGCTGTATTGTTTGTCTGCTCATTTTGTTTTTGCATTTCCTCTCAAAAATAATGATGTTTTTGTGTCCTCATACATCAGGATGCAATTGCTATTTCATGTTTTATTATTTCTCTCTCTCTCTCTCTTAATTTGTTTCCATCTCTTTCGCACTTATTCTTCTCTCTGCTAATAACTCACAGATTATAAATTACTCCAGATCAGTTTGTCAGATAAGTGGCTAACGTGCGGTTGTCAATGTACTCACTCTCGCTTTACCCTCTTAATTTCTTACCCTCTCCAGAGCACAGAAATATGAAACAACTGAGTGAGAAAGAAAGACAAAGAGCAAGAGAGGGAGAGAGCGAGAGACCGATAAAGGAGAGTGCGATAGAGGAGGAGGGGCAGAAAGGGAGAGTGACACCCTATTGATATACACGGAGGAAATATTACGAGCTGAGACAGAGAGTTATGGGTTGTCCCATGCTTCACAGGGGTATTAAGTGTCTCCATCCTTCTCTTACTCTAAACACCTTGCCAACTCTCCCATCAGAACCGTAAAAGAGTTTGAAGTTCTTTTTGTTCCAGTTCTACGATGTTTCTGTGTCCTTTTAAAGTCTTCTGGTGTCAAAGTCTCTCATCTCCTAGGACAGAGTGGTGTGTCCGTGTGTGTGTGAGTGTGTGTGTGTGTGTGTGTCTGAGGATCAGTTTTCTATATGCCGTCATCGTGTGCCATTTGATAGGAGCCATGATTGGTAATTTGAGACATATTTAGCTGTGGTCATCTTTCAGACACACACAGGTGCGTCACAGGAAAGGAGTGGTGCTCTCTTGGTTGTTTAGTTGCCCTTTCATATTTGGCTAATCTTTGGAAAATGGATGAAGTGGAGAGGCAGGGCAGGAGGGAGGAGGGGAAGTGCAAAGTCAATCAAAGAAATGAAGGAAGGAAAAGATTCAGTGAACAAAGGCCTAATCAAAGTGAAATTACCGTACTTGTGCTTCAGGCCCTAAACATAGACTCACCTAATAACTTTTGCTGACCTATGCATGCAATTGTAGAACAACATGAAGTTAGATCCTGTAGAAGATACTGTGTTAGAAATTCCAATGTTACTCAAAGCAATAGTCTGACATTTTGGGAACTATGTTTATTCAGTGTCTTGCAGAGAGTAAGATGAGAATATTAATACAGTACCACTCCCATGTCTGTCAGATAAATACAGTTAGCAGCCAGTTAGCTTATGGCTTGAGGCCAGGGGAAACAGCTAGCTTTGCTTTTTGTGAACAAACCCCCCACCCCCACCCCAACGCCCCCTCTCCTGCTCCTCCAAAGCTCAATATATTACATGTTATAGTCTAAATCTTGTTTGTTTAATCAATATGAAAACCAAAGTGTAAAAAAGAAAAGCCAGGAAGGTATTTGTGGGAGTTCTTTGAGGAAGGAAACCCCAACTTGCTGTTTGAGATTAAACAAACAAGATAGTTTCATGACTTGATATATTGGAAAGACCTGATTACCCCAGTCACCAATGTAATCTAATTGGTTGCTGGTCGTCGCTTCATATTTACTGTGCAGAAATGAAGGTAGTGCTGGTTGTCTCATTGCACTCTCAGAAATAAATCCATCCATAACAAACTGGGTTTATCCTCTACTACTACGCTGACTCACGTGGTACATAAATGACATAATGGCTGAATATAATGAGGTCAAAGTCCCACCTACACTGACGCTGACAAATACAAACCTGCATATTAGAGTCGCAGAAAAGTGGAGCTTCATTGCCAGGTTTCTCTGTTCCATGTAATAGTCCATGTCAGATCTTGAGTATGATCAAAACCAGGATAATTTTAAAACCCTGGGATCCTGGGGCGCATATAAACATACTCAAGGATCGCTCTTAGCCTTGGAAGCAGCAGGAGAAAAAAACAACAGTCTCACCACAAGGTCCGCTTAATCGTTCTCGTGGAGCTTTCAATCATATCAAATGATCTTTTTCCGGAATGTGGAGTTTGCACAGCTGTAATGGAGCTGTAGTCATTTCTTTTAGCTCTGGAGGATGTGAGGTTCAGAGTTTCTCTCTTGACTTTCCATTCAATAGCTGCATAGGTGCAGTAGTTTGCATATAGATAGTCGATAATAGATGGGTCATTATCATCATGGTTGATTAAGGCCCTGATTACACAAATGCGTATTTGTTGTAAATACGCGGAAGTCTTGCACGTATGCGCCTCCCGTCCAGACGCACCCGGAGTTTTCGCTGCCTGAAAACGCACTCTTTTGAATCCAGGTCCCAGGGTGGAGAAGATTAATCTCCCCCCCTGCGTTTGTGTATTTGAGTTCGTGTCAACACCGGATACGCATACGATGATGTCATCGCCCCACCCCACCCCTCGCCCCTTGCCTCACCCCTGCATCTCCAACAACAACAATGGCGGACTACAGGCTTGTGACGGTGCTGCCTCAGATGCTGACTCTTCTTGGGTCGCTAGGGCAAAAATATACTATTGCTCGGTCACTACCATGAGCTAAAAAGGAGAACGTACTTTTCCCTTCTCACTCGCCATCTTTGTACTGTTGTTGTTGTTGGGCTTCTTCTTCTACGAGTATTCGTATGCTCCGCCTCTTCTTCTTCTTTTTTGGTGGAGTTCTGTAGCAGAAAACAGCGCCGCATATAGGCCGGGGACAGGTACTACAGCGTTTCTTCAACTAGATGCGTCTTTCCAATGAATCCATCATCGCGGAGAAGTTTCAGGCGCTCCTGGGGGGGATCGTTTTCGAAATATCTTGTGGTGTGGACCTAAGATAACTCAATAATGTCAAACATTGGCAGTAATGGTTTCAATATCGCTTCCTTGGCACCAAAGAGGGAGACTGAGCTTCTTCCAGGCACAGTTGGACCTGAAAGCACTGCAGCAAGTTGTTTTTAGCAAAGGGTGGAAATGAGCTTTTCTAAGATTGAAAAACTTGTTGCACTCAGCTCACAGTGATCCGTGGAAGGAGTATGTGAGTGCATACTGGGAAATGTAGGAAATCAATGAAGGATAAGATGAAGTTTGGCTGACGGAATCTTCTGTAGTAAAAGAAAGTGAATAAGGGGGAATGATTGCACTTTGTCACAACGTGACTCCTGGAAAACTCTCACCCTGACTCATTTGCAGCAACACTGAGCCTGCTGCTGAGTCTGAAGTGATCCACGCAGTGAGCTGTGTTTGGGCTTTGCACTGAGAGATGAATGGAGGCCACAGCTGCCATGACTAGCTAAATATTACACACACTGCAACACACATGCACACACGCTAACTGAGCAGAAGGCCGGAATATGTGAGGAATGTGCTCTTGGAGATGACCGACCTTCACACGGACACACGCACCACACTGTATGCTCGGATACACAAGTATGTGCAAAGAACCACACGCATTCCACTTCACGTTCACACACTTCTCTGATCACATGCTGACACATTTGTACTCGTCTTGAGTGAAGATTCACTCATTGCGAGTTGCTAACACTTTTAATGTGAACTGGCATACAAGGATTTTTTTACACACACACACACACACACACACACACACACACACACACACACACACACACACACACACACACACACACACCCTATCTTGCTCAACGGGTCAGGATGTTTCACAAGTTAGAACCTGCATGTCGAGGATATGTCTGTGTGTATATTGCTGCATCTCTGTGTTTGTGTGTACATTTTACACTACTAGCGAGTGAGAAAATGTTAACTGTCAAAGACGCGCACGTACGCGCGCGCGCGCGCGCACACACACACACACACACACACACACACACACACACACACACACACACACACACACACACACACACACACACACAGGCAGCCGCCACAGTTGTAGTCTCATTACTTTGGTCTCCAAGGAGTCACCATGGCAATCGCAGAATGAAACCATGGCCTGTGGGAGAGGTGGTGTGTGTGTGTGTGTGTATGTATGTATGTATGTGTGTGTGTGTGTGTGTGTGTGTGTGTGTGTGTGTGTGTGCGCGCCCGCATGTGTGTGTGTCCTACAGACCCAGAAGCACTTCATTCCCTCAGGAAGTTCGTTGCTCTCCACAGGCCAATCAGGGGACAAAGTTTGAGACAGAGTTTAATCCAATTGGTCCAAAGCTTCCAACCTTTTTAACTCGCAGCCAATCCCAGGGGAGCGGACAGCCTGCGGGGCGATGACATCACAGCCAGAGTGAAATAAAGAAAGAAGGAATGAGGAAGACACGAGTTTCAACAAAAATGACTTTATGAGTGTGTCTGTTTTGGAAAGGAAGCGTAGAACATGGATATAACAAGGGCAAAGAGAACTTTCACAAACTTACAAAAACCATCAGACATAACAGTTAGAAATATTATAAAAACTTAAAGATTTCTTTTCAATTATGATAAATGACAAAAAGGAAAATGTTGCATTAGATTCCACAGCAAAGCCACACAGAGACATGGATGAAGCAAGGCAGCTTAGAGAATGAATGTTGAGCTAAACAAAAGCTTCCTCCTCTGTTTATGGCTGTGTTTATGACCACACTCTCCACCTCCTGTCCATACCTGCCATGTTCGTCTCATCTCTACTACCACACAGAATTAACCTCCAGGCAGGATAAGAGGGAAGGCGTTGGCCTCTGTGCGTGCGTGCAGGTGGCTTGAGTGCATAGATTCATGTTTGTATTCATGTTTGTATCAGTCATGCTAATGTACTCCAAACATATGTCCTAGATACGTGTGTTTGTGCAAAGTTCTCCAAATGTTCCCTCTAAATAACAACTTTTCCTCTTTCTGTTTTCCTGTCTCACACAAACACACCAAGTTCACATGTCAGTGGTTGTTTAATGTCTGTGTCTGTTAAAAGATAAATAAAGGGGATTTAATGGAAGGAGGAGAACGGCCCGACAGAGCACAAGCTTTTAGCTTGAGGAATTAGTTTTAACACAGGCCTTTATTTTCTTCTTTTCCCCATCCATCTTAAAAAACAGACTCTTGTTCCATCAGCATTTTCTGCTGCTGAAAATAATGTTGGCTTAAAACGGGGGTGCCACACCACCATGCTGTTCTAAACTTGCTTGAACCCAGTAGAAGTTAAGTTAAGTACATTTAATTTGAAGTATTATTATTGTTATTATTAGTATTATTATTATGGGTATACACCAATTTAATCTATCTCATGCAAATAATAGAGTGTACAGCCATGCTTACAGCTACACAAGGCTGCACCACAGACTGTATATAAAAATGGACATAGTCACCGGGTTAAGATAGTAAAGCCAACATCAGTAATCATTTTCCTGAGGAGTTTATGGTCTCAAGCTCCAGTTTCAAGTCTTTTTCAATACAGCATGAAGTTCATTTTGTAAGTTATGGTCCCATTTAAAGCAAAATGGATGACAAAGCACTGTATGCATTGGGGCGTGGATACAGACAGCTAGTACCGTCCAATAGGTGCATGGTTGCAGGTGTAGGTGGACGGGCAGTGGACGAGCTCTCTGCAAGACCCACCCCCGCACCTCCAAATGTGACACTCTTCCCCTGACATAATTCCACAGTATCTCCTTTCTTTGAATGTCATCAGTGAATAATACATGTGTATTACTGATGGCAATTACTGATGCTTATGCTGGATTTCTGTCCTCCACACACTCTCCTACACAACAAGTGATGTAAGCAAGCTGACATCTTCTGACATCTCTTGTCTTTCAGGAAGTGGAGATTCTGGACATCGGCACCATCAGGGACACCAGAACAGGAAAGTACGCCAAACAACCAAAGGTTTGTAGTGTGTGTGCACACGTACGTGCGTGCGTGTGTTTGTGTGTGTGTGAGTGAAAGAGAGAGGGAGAGAGAGAAAGAAGATGTCACCTCCTGCTGTTGATAATTTTGTCCTCTGACCAGCAGCGATAGTGATGCTCAAGTGTGACTGTCACCAAAAGATGTGCGTGTGAATGTGTGTTTCCTCTCTCAGCTGATGGTGCAAAGGTGACAGCACTAATGAGCCTGTCAGACAGATGGACTGTCAGACAGGAAGTGATATAACCAGTGACTGTTGTCAAGGAAGTCATTGTGTAAGAGTGTGAGAGTGACCACTAATGTAAACCTGCACATTAGTTGTAAACAGTTCAAATGTATGAAAACTCACCGCATAGTGTGTTCGGTATTTGTCCCAGATTTGTCTGGTAAATAGTATTTATAAAAAAAATAAAAAAGATTCATTGGTTATGATTGGTAATCAAAGATAAATAAACACAAAATTGGTTTTGGATTTAATGAACACACAAAAGATTTTTTTTTTTCCTCAATAAAATATCACTATCAATCATAAAGTTTGTGTTCAGGAAAATTGTGCAATGAGAGTGTGATGTTCAGGTGTGTTGGGTAAAAGGAGAATTTCATGGGTGTTACGTGGTGATGAAATGTAACTCCTGATTTAATTTTTCGAAATGCGGCATTTGCGAGAGCGTTGGCAAAAAAAAAAAAAATCACCCATCACGAGTGATATGTAGCTATACAGATCACATTGTTTTGATTGCCCAGGTGATGAAATGAAATTCCGACCTCCGACTTGCTTTGATTTGTCTCTGGTCACAGCATTAATTTTAAGTTTGTTATAGACACTATTTTGAATATTACCAATGAATCAAAAACTTGTTCGTAATGTGAAAAAGGGTCTTTCTTAGTTATAAACCCACGGATAATTATCACTGGACTCTGCAGATCCCCTCAGCTCTGCGGAGCATTTTTTTGCGTCTTTCAACTTGTTTTGGTTGTGCACCCTGCGACTTTACTGTCTTGGTGCAGTCTCACCACTCTCATTAGCTTTGTTTACAGCTGCAGCAGGCAGATGTTTCTACTAAACTAAAAAAACAACCCCTATTAAGTGACTGTATGCTACCTGCCCAGCACCAGACAGCAGACAGATGCTAACGATTAGCTGGTGAACATAGTGGAGCATTTAGGAAATAAAAAGCCAGATGTTTCCCTCAGGAGCTGATCAGAGATCAGAGCTCAAAGCAGGGTGAATATTGGATTTTCATCCATCAGGTGGGCAGA
Source organism: Scophthalmus maximus (assembly GCF_022379125.1). NCBI lineage: Eukaryota > Metazoa > Chordata > Actinopteri > Pleuronectiformes > Scophthalmidae > Scophthalmus > Scophthalmus maximus. Next base: position 29,762,061 of record NC_061516.1, on the reverse strand, counting down.
GTGGATGCTTCCATTTCTCTGTAACTGCTGGTGGGAATTAGCAACTCACTAACAAGTTAACATCACTTAAGCATTCTAAGATGTTATGACATGTTGGGCCAAAATTGATGTAATGCAGGTTCAAAGAGGTTAAAAAAGAAAACATTTATGTCCAGGAGCAGTGTTTCTGTCACTCTGGAAAAACCACAGAACACAACGTCAACAGTTTTATGAGGATCATATATCGGACGGAGAGTAGTTCCAAAGAAAATTGCTGAAAGTGAGGTCTGTGGATTATCTTTAATTAAGTACAAAGTGTATCTGGAAACGAAAGGTTGTTTTTGGGTCCTTGGTGTCAACGGATCCTTCAAACTCTTGCTCCCCATTTAATGACAATGCACATTTTTTGCACCGCTCTGGCAGCCATCCATATGAATGTGTTTAATTGAAATGAAACAGACCTGACAGAGAGGGCTGTCTGGCGGAGTTGGTGGTAGAGAGAGTGGACTAAAGAGGAGGAGAGAGTCGTTTGGTTAATTAGATGAGAGTGCTACACCTCATGCATCACATTTACTGTTCTCAGGAGACAGAGAGATGGCCGACGATCGGATGTAGGGTGAAGGATGTAGAATTCGTATGTACAAGTCAAACCAGTGTTGATGTATTGTGAGTAATGTTTACATCCAATGTAAGGCAATGTCCCAAACACAACCTGTGTATGTGTGTGTGTGTTTTAGGATCCAAAGATGCGGGAGGTGCTGGGCTTTGTAAAGGGTGCAAATGTCGAAGGGAAGCTGGTAACCGTCGTCCATGGCAACGACCTGGTCAACATCTCTTTCGTCAACTTCCAGGCTATGCAGGAAGATACAGCCAAGGTAACCACGGAAACCACTATCGTATAATCTACGCAAATGAATTATACTTAATACTTCTTCTGTTATTTTCTTCCTCCCCTGTCATGTCCTTTCGTTCTCCTTCCTCCACTCTTGTTGACTTGATATCTTCAGGCCATATGTGGATTACTCTATTTACTATGTTGACATAGAGGAGTACATGTTTAGGAGTTGTAGAGGGATCATTTCCTCCCGTGTGTGTGTGTGTGTGTGTGTGTGTGTGTGTGTGTGTGTGTGTGTGTTTGTGTGTGTGTGTGTGTGTGTGTGTGTGTGTGTGTGTGTGTGTGTGTGTGTGTGTGTGTGTGTGTGTGTGTGTGTGTGTGTTGTATATAGAAACCGTTTCAGTTAGCTTTGACATCAGTCAAACAACTCCGTTTTATCCTCTCGTTCTTGTTTTATGTGTCTGTTTCCAGATTTGGACAGATGAGCTGTTCACTTTGGCCACAAACATACTTTCCCAGAATGCATCACGGAACACCTTCCTCTTCAAAGCGTAAGACGTTGTGTGTCTCATCCTGACATTGGGCAGCTGTAGATAGTCTGTGATTGTTTTTACACACTTTCTTTGTGTTCCTCTTTGTTTCAGGTACACCAAGTTAAAGTTGCAGGTGAATCAGGATGGGAAAATCCCAGTGAAGAAGTGAGAAACACACGCCAACCGCTGTTTGGACAGAATTTTAAACACCAACACCCTTCACTTCTGCTTTCCTTTCCTCTTCCCTGTCTCTCTTCCACTTTCTCCCTCGTCTCATCTCTAGTCTCTCTACTCACGTGAATCTGACCCTTTCAGACACGTCTGACCGGATTTTCATGTTGAGAACAGTAACCTTTTAAAACTAAGTCTTGATTAGAAACTCATTGAACAGTGACTGTTATCTCCCCAAACTCTCTCTCTGTCTTTCAGCATTCTCAAGATGTTTTCGGATAAAAAGAGAGTGGAGACGGCTCTTGAGCAGTGTGGTCTCGTGAATAACAGGGTAATCATCAAAGGCAATCACTGACCACAGAGCTTCTCAAGATGTGTGTGTGTGTGTGTGTGTTTGTGTGTGTGTGTGTGTGTGTGTGTGTGTGTGTGTGTGTGTGTGTGTGTGTGTGTGTGTGTGTGTGTGTGTGTGTGTGTGTGTGTGTGTGTGTGTGTGTGTGTGTGTGTGTGTGTGTGTGTGTGTGTGTGTGTGTGTGTTGGTTCATACATGACAACAAACGGGACGAAAAGTTGCAAGTCAGCCTCTCACCCTAAGGTGTTACATGGCATTCCTGGCATGCCTTTGCAAGAAAGGTAAAACAAAATAAGCTCACTACAGGGGATTAGCTTCAAAATACGAAAAAATTATATTTATATTAATTGCCAACCGGAGGCACACATTTTTAAGGTTTGGATTTGTGCATGTTAATGAGACTTGGTTGAATTTGTTGCCTGTTTCCCCCTTTTCCAGTCTTTGTGCTATGCTAAGCTAACTACAGTATGTTCTAGCTCCATATTCACAGTACAGACATGAATGTGGAATTGATCTTCTCATCTAACTTTTGGAGAGACAATAAAATAAGCATATTTTTAAAAAAAAGAAAGAAAGAATCAGTCTTAAAAAAATCCATTCCTTTAAAGCTTTTTCCTGGAATTGTGAGTTCATGAAAAGTAGTGAGTAAGCAAGCAGAGAAGTAAAATTGTTAGAATAAAGTAATTCACAAATTGTTAAAAGAAATGGAGAAACATTTGAAATGAACTGAAAAATAAATAGCTTCAATAACAGGCCTAACATAAAATGAAAAAAAAAGGAAAACACAAAGTAATGGTGATTGTGGGAATATACATGTCGCCAAAATATTGACAAATTAATTGTATGGGGGGGAGTCTACTTTAACGTAGGGCAATTTAGCATCCACTTCAAAATCAAAAAACTGTAAGATGTGGTTGGCTCATCTGATAGGGATGTGGCTAAGACTTCTCGCACATACTTTTGTGTTTTCGGTTCACTCCAGGTTGGATTCACAGTTACATGCCTTAGGCTATGACCAAACTGTGGATTGTGGCCCTTATAGTAAATTAGTTAATTGTTGCTCTTTGTAGTAGCTGAAAAATCTAAAAACGATACAGTTTGAGGTTCTTTTTCTGAAGGTTTGGCTTTTCGTCTGCTGTCCTGTCAAACATCTTTTGCTTGTATTTGCAGACTAAATTACCACAGGGTTGTGGTTTAGAAGGTACAACAATGTTTCTTGTGTCCTGATCAGTCGGTGCAATCTTTTGTAAAAAATCCGTTTGGAGTCACAAGACATTTCCCTCTGAATAAGAGACCAGATTGTGCAAACTTGCACCATCAGCGTTTCTCTTTGGATTGTTGTACACTTTTGCCTCCTGCTGGCGACATAGAAGAAAACACTCAGAGGCTGCAGAGGGATCTGAGCCACAACCATGACAGCCATGTTACCAGTGTATTCTTCAACCTATAGAGTTAACAATATTAAGTTTATAAATTTAGTTTATGTATATATATATATTTTTATTTTTTATTTTTTATACTTACAATGGGAGTAAGTGATGCCACTCTGTCGCCGTGTCGATCTCTTCACAGACTTTAAATCTGGGAATCTAACTAGATAAAGGTCTGTAAAAGAAGACAGGAAATAGCAGCAATATGCTCCACTTGTTTCGGAGGAAATCCAACAACAAAGCATGGAGTTTAATGACTTATGGACCAGTAGAGGAGACCAGAAATTATTTTTACAGACACAGTGGCATGTATGATCCAACATTTACATGTGTTAAACTTTTCAATGTATCCTCAGTTTGCTCATTTTTCTCTCTCTCTCTCTGTGTCTTTTGCTTTCCTTCCATATCTTTCTGCACGACCCTCTTACGTTCTCTGTCTGCAGTTGGAGGGATTAAAGCCAGATGATTTCACGTGGGAGGCCTTCCAGAAGTTTCTCGACAGCCTCTGCCTCCGGCCCGAGATACAAAGCATCTTTGAGGAAAGGTATGTGACACATAAATAATACTTTCACAAACACATACCGTGATTTTATTCCCCTTTTCCGTGGATAAAATTTCAACTACCTGACGACTCTCCAGCTGTGTTTTTAAGCCTCCCAGTAATGCTCATGACCTTGGTAGGAGTGACAATACGTGCACTCTTTTCAATCGACTTTTCTCGATGCTCCAGTGGCTCCAAGAGGAAGCCGTTTATCTCTCTGGACCAGCTGATGGACTTCATCAACCGCAGGCAGCGAGACTCAAGACTTAACGAGGTGCTGTACCCCCCGCTTAAAAGAGAGCAGGTCCGACAGATCATGGAGAAATATGAGACCAATTCCAGCCAGCTGGAGAGAGGTTAGTAACTCTGTGTGTTGGTTTAAGGTATTTTATTATCTTTCCATTTCCTTATATCCAGAGCATTTTGAAATACGTGAATTTCACTTGTGGAGAACATGATTCACCCTCTGGTTCTTTTTTTTGCCTGTATTGTGATCCCAAAAGATCATCCAGGCACCAGGATTCACCAACTTGCTGTATTTCTTATCTTATCTCATCTAATCTCAATTTAGTTTCCATCTGTTAGTCCTAGAGCAGGGTTTATAAGCAGCAGTGCGCCGATAATTATAAGTCTTTACATATAATTAATGTCCTTGACTTCTAGTACAGCAAAGTCAAAGCACAGGTTGCCCTCCTCTGAAAAAACAAAAAAACCTGGCCTTCGGCTAACCGAAGCTGTTTCCACTTTAAATCTCTTGTAAAACATCCAGAACGTGGAAATCATCTGCATGTGTTCGCCGTGGTCAACTGTGGATGTGTGCGAAACTTGGGAGCAAATGGAGCTGTTGCTTCCGTAAGCAAGTGTAAGATGAGCCAGTGTTCAGACCTCACCCGGAGCTGCCCTCCAAGTCTGTCGACATGTGTCCCAAAAACAGGAGCCTTTTGCTGTAATGGCCAGTTTACTGGTAAAACAGATGACGTAAAGGTGTTTTATAATCTTCCAGGACTTGCCCTCCGAATCAAATCAGCAGCGATACTTACAATGAGCAGATTGATGCTGGTCAAAAACAATTATTTATATTTTTAATCATTATTAATTGTATCATCAACGCTATGTGCTCTGTGTGTTTCTTGCAGACCAGATCAGTTTGCAGGCTTTCACTCGGTACCTGGGAGGAGAGGAAAACAGCATCGTACCTCCAGAGAGACTGGACATCATCGACGATATGAACCAACCGCTGTCTCACTACTTCATCAACTCCTCACACAACACATACCTCACAGGTGAAAGCACTCAAACCACGCGTACCTCGCTTCTTACGTTAGATATAGGTCTAATGCCTCGAATTGTTAACTCGCATTACAGTTGATTTATTTTGGACTTCTGAACCACCGTTCCCTCCCTTTCTGTTTTCAGTGGGTCAGCTGACTGGTCTGTCTTCAGTGGAGATGTACAGGCAGGTGCTCCTGACTGGCTGTCGCTGTGTCGAGCTGGACTGCTGGAAGGGCCGGCCGCAGGACGAGGAGCCCTACATCACCCATGGGTTCACCATGACCACTGAGATCCCCTTCAAGGTGGGAGTTTTCCCCCTATGTAAAGCAAAGATTTTTTTTAAAATTCTATTTCTGGCACCATATAAAATGATTTAATGAAAATTCATCTCATTTTCATGTTTCGAAGAGGAAGAAGGTTAAGGGGACCATTCTGAAAATGTACTTGATAATTTATTGGCTTTATATACATGCTATTAAGCCCTTGCAAGCTGAAGGGGTATATCTCTTCCTCCAGCTGTTGAAAATCTAAATAACATTTGGGAGGTTTGCTGTGTGGATCTCAAACCTTGATGTATTAGGGAGGTTTGATTTGAACTGTGGATTCAGAAATACTGAATGCATGGTCAAACAACAGAAGAATGTAAAAGATGTCTCCACTTTCTATTGTACACTTGCCTTATTATCAATACAGTACTCTACTGATTTTTTCAGGGTTTTAATCAAATAATAACATTCTCCTCTTGTTTTATTGCTGTGTGAACGAGGCAAAGTTCTACACTTTAATTTGATGTGGCAGGCTCTTATGTTTTGCTCATCAGCACTCGTGAAGTGCCAAACAATCTGAGGAAATGTTGATTTTTACCATGTAATTAGAACATTTTGTTCAGTTTGAATTTGCTTGCTCTTTCCCCGACTGCAGGAGGTGATTGAAGCGATAGCAGAGAGCGCGTTCAAGACCTCGCAGTACCCCGTCATCCTGTCCTTTGAGAACCACGTCGATTCGTAAGTCGCGTGGATTCAGACCAAGCGTATTGTCGCACTCTTTTCATTTCACAATTTCTGATGCATAACCAGACCGTATGCATAAATTCATAAATGAAATATGTCCTGGAGAAGAATGTGCTGTTAAAATGTATATTGATGAGTGAAGGTATGATGGGTTGTAATTTTAGGGCCGCGTCTCATTGTGGCAGTTCAAAGTAAACCAGAAACCAACTTGTGTCTCTTTTCCTCTCAGGGCCAAGCAGCAGGCCAAGATGGCGGAGTACTGCAGGACCATCTTTGGAGACGCACTACTCATCGATCCACTGGAGAAATATCCGGTAAGATCTGACATACGTGATCTAACGCACATTTCAATGTTACACTTCAATTACAGTATATACTTTATTAACATATACCATTTGCTGCCTTCCTTTATAGTACCATCTGTTTTTAGTCTGCACTAAATGCAGATTGAGTGATGTCTCACTGCTGTTACAAACACTCCAACACCCTTGTCACACTACAGTCATGGTGGTTATCAGCTCACAAACCATCAGATACGATCAAACAGGCTGTAATTTGCAGATAAGCTCATGATCTTGATAATTTTCCAGGAAAACACAACTCGTGATTCACTGGTAAAGACTTCAGAGCACAAAACACAAATATTAAAATAAAGAACTGATTAGAATGTGCCAGACCCATGATCCATATCAAGGCATTGTAAGAGGAGCAGACTTGATAAAGGGATAATAATAACTTGGATTTATGTGGTACCTTTCAATGTACCCCAGGCTGATTTACGGAGTTAGGAAAACGACAACAACTAAAATGATAATAAATTAATGAAATAAACCAAGGACAGAAAATTATAGAAAAAAAGCTGTGGATAGTGAAACTAGTGATCAAAAGCCTTTGTGAACAGGTTGGTTTTTAAGGATTTTGAAGTGTCCAGACATAGGGCATTGTGGATCTCTGCCGGGACAGAGTTCCAGAGGGCTGGGGGCCGCTACACTGAAAAGTTTTCTCTGGCTAGTACGAGGGATGTCGAGCTGACAGGGTTACAGTGGGTCGAGGAGGTCTGACAGGTACTGGGGGGGTAAGGGCATGGAGGGATTTATTGGTGAGGAGGAGGATTTTGTATTTCATGCGGGACTTGACCAGAAGCCAGCGTGATTTCTGCACATACTGGAGCCCGTCCAAGTCTTTGCTGGGAGCCTCGGACGGTGGGCGATGAAGGTGTGGATGAGAGTCTCTGCCACGAAGTCCGAGAGCGATGAGCAGAGTCTGGAGATACTTTGACGTGGTAGAAGGTAGATTTTGTGTTGGATTTGATGTGAGACTGGACGGAGAGGGTGGACTCCAGAATGACAACCAGGTTGCAGACTTCTGGGCAGGGGTGGATGGAACAGACGTCCACAGAGAGAAGGATATCTCCCAACTCTCCATTAGCTCAGTTTTGTTGCTGTTGAATCTACTCAAGCTCAACAGCAACAAAACAGAGCTCATGGTTTTGGCCCCCTGAGGCGCTGCTCCAGACTTAATACTATTGTGCAACTAAAGACAATTTACAAGATACTCTCATTTCTGCTAGTCAAAGAGGAAGTGGTTGAAAAACGGAATACAGACGGGTCGCGACAGCACTTGTACTGTTGGCTCCTGGATTTTTCATTCTAGCGTTGAGTGCTTGGACAGGGCTAGATAGAGAATTGTGTTCACATGCACGAGACACAGTGTGTGCAGCGATGCGAATCGGCGGTTGCTTTATCTTCTTGTTTCAGGAGTCATACTGAGTTAAGTTGTGCGCGGCGACTTTTAAAATGAACACAATCCTTCAGTTTTAAGACAGCAAAGTTTTTGTGGATTCAGGAGGCGAGTTCAGGGATGTTTAATTTGAGTCATGAAAAGGTTGCCCTGTGACTCCTGTGACTCTGCAGCATTACATTTGGTAATATGTTGTGTCTGCACATCTACTGTGACCTTGTTCCCAGGGCCTCATGATTACTTTAGCCCAGAAAAAGTTATTCATCTCATTTAGTCGATGTCAGTGTTCTTTCATCTCATGATCTCTTCTGTAGAAAGGTTTCTCATGTTCTTCTCGCATCCCAGGTTTTTTTTTAATATCCAATCATAGAATAGTTGCTGACCTATCAATGCTCATCTCTCTTACCATAAATCCAAACGTAAATTCAGTAATATATTCTTTACTATGTTATTTTCCAAAATTGATGTGTTTTAAAAAAATCAAGTTTCTCTTTAGCTGGTCCCAGGTCAGGCGCTCCCAACACCTCAGGAGATGCTGGGGAAGATTCTCATTAAAAATAAGAAGAAGCACCAGCACCACCGACCCTCGAGCAGCGGCAGCATACGACGCAGAGAGCTGGAGGATCAGTCGTCACCCAACAATGGTATTTGTAGCACAGGGAGCTGTGTTTTAAGGGGGGATTGAAAAAATGACTCTACATACGTCCTAGTTCTCTTGTAGTAACTGGTGAAATCAGCTTCCTTTTTGAGAAGTTACACAAACATTCATGCGCAAAGACAAGAGGATTTGAATGCTGTGTTTATTTCTTGCAGACTGTCCATTGACAGACGGTGAGGGGAGCCAGCTCTTGTCCAACGGGGAGGAGAAGCTGGCTGAGGGGATGGTCAAAGACTCCGAGCCTCGCAAGTCCATCGGTGGGTTGAAGAAGAACGGAGCGGATGATTTGAGAGGCTGAAAGTGTGGTGCTAAATTTTGTAAAATGTGTTTTTTTGTCGCATCCTTCCAGGAGGCGAGGGAGAAAGCGAGGAGGATGAGGAGGACGAAGCAGTGACGGAGCCGAAAAAGCCAAACACCGACGAGGTAAGATCCATCAGGAACGGGACAGTGGGAGTGTGTTTGACCTGCTGACGAGCTGATTGATGGATCTGTGGCGTGTGTCTCCCAGGGCACAGCCAGCAGTGAGGTGAACGCCACAGAGGAGATGTCGACCCTCGTCAACTACATCGAACCTGTCAAATTCAAGAGCTTCGAGGTGGCGGCCAGTAAGTGTGTGTGGGTGCGATAAAGAGAGACACAGAGACAGAGAGAAGCCTTGAAGCCTTTATGTCTTTTAGCACCTCTGTGTAGTTTATTAGGCGGACAGGTTGCCTAGGTGAAATCGATTGTAGTTAATGATCCAGTTTGGTCACACAGACCTGTCACACGTCTTAATTCATATAGCTTTGCCAAATTTCCTTGTCAGTCTTTTTTTCCACACATTTCCATTCTTCGTTTCTTAATTTTTGGCCATTTTCTGTTCAACAGAGAGGAAGAAGTTCTTTGAGATGTCATCGTTTGTGGAAACCAAAGGCATGGACACCCTGAAGAGCTCCCCTATGAAGTTCGTCGAGTATCCTTTTTCGGCTCTTCATCCCTGGAAGCTCCTACTTTGTGTGTACAACTGTGTTCTGCGAGAATAATAATAATAATAATATATTTGATTTATAAAGCGCTTTTCATGCACCCAAAGCGCAGAATACAGTTTGTGCATATGTGGATATTCAGGATGCAGTGACTGATAATGTGTCTTTGTAGCTGGGAGTATTGCGATTTCTTGAGACACTGAAAATGGTGCGGACACACATACGCCACCTGTCATCTCGAATTAGACGTTTTTTCCTCAGCAGCGCTCCTCCAGGTACAATAAGAAGCAGCTGAGCCGAATCTACCCTAAAGGCACGAGGGTGGACAGCTCCAACTACATGCCTCAGCTCTTCTGGAACGTCGGTTGCCAGATGGTGGCACTAAACTTTCAGACTCTTGGTCAGTCCTGTTTTTTTTGTCTCAACAAGAGTGGGTACAACACTGGCACATTTTATAGATTTTATTTTGAATTACTTTTTAATGAAACTTCTGACTGAATTCCAAGACCCATAAATAAGATCTTTGAAATATAAATGCTGGCTTTTCAAAGCTGCCAGATGCTGAGATAAAGTCTCCTCAGCCTTATAAATAGCTAGACACTCACAGAGGCCAAGTTGAGGCATCTCAATCTTTATCCCTCTAAATCACTTCATTTGCCAATTTCTCTGCATTTCCTCACCCTCCTCTATCTTATTCTCATCCCTCTTTTTCAATTCCATCATTCCTCTCCCTCAGACCTTCCGATGCAGCTAAACATGGGGGTGTTTGAGTATAACGGTCGCAGCGGCTACCTGCTGAAACCAGAATTCATGAGAAGGACGGACAAACACTTTGACCCTTTCACGGAGAACATAGTCGACGGGATAGTCGCCAACACAGTCAAAATCAGAGTAAGGCAAAAGTGTGTTTGACGTGCATAACTCTGCATTTTGGATTTTAAAGTGTTGCTCTTATGAATGTGGATGATTTCATTTCCACCAGGTGATCTCAGGCCAGTTCCTGACGGACAAAAAGGTGGGCGTGTATGTGGAATTGGAAATATTTGGACTTCCGGCTGATACAAAGAGGAAGTACAGAATCAAAACATCCAATGGGAACTCGCTGGACCCTGTGTGGGATGATGAAATGTTTGTGATCAATAAGGTAACTAATGCACACAAAACCTTATGTAAACCTTGTCTTTCTTTCCTCATTCTCTGTCCTTTGTGAAATGGACAAAAAAATCGGTGTTAACATTCACAGCGCTCTCTCTCTCTGCAGGTGGTTCTCCCTACACTGGCTTCTCTGAGGATAGCTGTGTTCGAAGAAAACGGCAAGTTTATTGGTCACCGCATCCTCCCAGTGTCGGCCATTAGACCAGGTCAGTACGCACACGCACACACTGGTATATTCAAGCATTTAGAGGAGTCCATTTGTTTTCTGTAAGTTGCAGAAGGACCAAAAATGTCCTTTGATGCGCTGTATTTCTCCACTCAGTGAAAATCTCAATTTCTTCTACATGTACACTCTGCTGTCAGGTACCACCTTGCAGTAGTCATTCATTTATTTCTTCCTTCCTTCCTTCCAGGCTACCACTACATCAACCTGAAGACTGAGCTCAACCAGCCCCTCCTCCTGCCATCCCTTCTGGTTTACACTGAGGCTCAGGACTACATCCCTAACGAACACCAGGGTAACAATCATCCATCGACAACATCACTGTGCAGCTTTACACCACACCACACACTTGAGTTGACACAGACTGGACTTACTTCCACCTAACCACCTTAAACCACTAGTTCAGTAAAGTTGGAAACACCATCAGTCATTAGTGTTCGTTGTCTGACTATTTTGTGAAATACACTTATTTAAACTTATATCAGAAGATCAATATAATGCTTATGTCTGAGTGTGCCCCTTGTTCTCAGAGTACGCAGAGGCCCTGACTAACCCCATCAAGCACATCAGTGAGTTGCACAAGAGGGAGACACAGCTGGCTGTACTCATCGAGGACAACAGTGAGGTGAGACACATCTGTGTGTTGAAGACTAAAATCAACAAAAAACATTTTTGTAAAGAGGTCATAAAGTGTGTGTGTGTGTGTGTGTGTGACGACCCAAACATTTCACACACCCCCTTGTTTTTAAAATCTCTGTATCCCACTGAATCTGGAGTAATGCACTCGGCGTGTCCGTTACTTTGTCCCAGCATGTCCCCATCCAGCCCAAAGATGGAGAAGAGTGTGAAGTCATTCCAGGAGTTCGACTCCCCTCCCCCTTCCACAACCTGCCCCCCTGCTCATTGGATGAATCCCTCGACATCATCAAATTTCCTCCACCAGGTAGAGACAGCAGCAAGCAATGCACGGCCACAAAGCTTGTTGTAATGTCTGTGTGGATGTGTAAATACTTTCTGAATACCAACACCTGTCATTTGTGTTTCTGAATGTAATCTCTGAGGCTCAATTTACTCTACTTATTAATTATGATACTAATTATTATAATTACTTATTTCATGTGATGATGTGTTTAAACCACGTTCTGCATTTTCCAATATTGTTCACTATAAAAACATTCATTAACAAATAGCACTATATTTTCTCCCTGTGTTGTGAGTCGTGCATTTCCCAAAATGTCATGTTTTCATTATTGATAAAACTTGAGGCTGTGTGAAGAAAATTCCAATGTGGATTTTAGTATTTCATGACATTTCCTTTTTTTATTTTTCCACCATCCATTTCAAGTGTGTTTCTCCTCCTGTATTTCTTGCGTGCGCGTGTGTGTGTGTGCGTGCGTGCATGCGTGTGTGTAGCACAAAGTCAGAAGGAGGACCTCATAGCCACCGTTCTGACAGGTAAGGTCATCCCGCCACATCCATTTCCACACAGAAATGAGTGAAATCATTTGTGTGTCACTTGTAGAGCTGTGTGTAGAAAATTTCTGAGGCCACTTTTTTGTCTTGAAGATTTACATTGACAATTTCCCAATATTTTATGCCTCTGTCTGTGTCCGTCTGTCTGTCTCGCAGATGTCCAGGTCTACTCTAAAGAGGAGCTGAGGCAGCAGAAGTCCTACATGAAGCTGCTAAAGAAACAGAGCAAAGAACTCAAAGAGCTGCGAAAGAAACACCTCAAGAAGGTACACACACGCAGATGCCCAACAGAATGGAAACGCTGAGATTTGAAACCACGTGTACTTCATTTTTCACTTCTCATGTTGTAATGTTGCAGTTTTGCATTGTAAATGGATGTGAGAATATTGGTATTTGACTGTGTGTCTGTGTATACAGGTGTGGAATCTGAGTAAGGACCAAAAGAATCGGAGTAGCCAGCTTCAATCTGACACCCAGAGGAGACGCAGTCAGATGGAGAAACACCTCAAACGTAGCATCAGGAAAAAGTAAGGATGGGAGGATGTGTGGGGAGTATAAAGAGAGAAGGATGTTAATAAATATAAATACAAGAGGGAGGACGGAAAGAGGAAAACATCCAATAAATATACCTTTAAAGAGCGTGAGATGCAGGGCATGGATTAACAGGGTTGCTACTCTTGAAGTGCCCCCCCTCTTCTGACTTTACATGTAAAAAAGTGGCATTTACTATGACATGAACACCATAGATTTACAGGAACAGATAGCTAAAGTACAGGCTTACCTTACATACTACCAAAAAAAATTGCACTTTTTTTAAAACTTTTTTAAACTTACTTGCTTTACAACAGTTAGCTCCATCTGTCAGTCTAACAATGAATATATCTATACAGAACACAATTAGGTATAAACAAACAATATTTATTGACGATCAAGCATCTCCCTCTACTGACAAATTTAAGCATAGCAACTGTTAATTATAGATAATATTTGTTATAAATGTTGACAGCTCCATCAGGCCCATTCAAACTGGCTCCCCCATATTTCCTAAAATACATTTTGATTGTAAAATACTATTTATACTTTGGCTTGTCTGAATACTTTATGGTTATTATTTACTGATATGTTCATCCATAATGCCCCTCAGTATAGGCCCTGCTCATCAACACCTTTAATTCAATGTTTGATCATTAGTTAATCTCAATAAATAGCATTTCATCCTGCATTAGTCCATTTTAAAATGATGTGCACCAATGAGGAGAGCCATTATCACATCCATATATATTGTCTGGACTGGTCCTCATGGTTGCTGCTTGAAATTGAGAGTTTCATTTCGTGCACGTCAATGTGAATTAGTATAAACTTTTCCGAGCCGCAATTTATAAACTGTAACGCGTTGTTTCCTCTGTGAGTTCCCTTGGCATGACACGCACACACACCGTTGTGATTTAGGATGAGCACTGCACTGAGATGCGCCGCAAACGAGCACATCAACGTTACACTGTAGTAATTTTCTGACATCAGGGGTGAGGTCAAATTGTCCTTCCTATCTACTATTCCTTGACCTCAGTGGAAAACGTCATGAGGTCAAGGAAAGGTGTAAAGGAGGACTGATAGGACTAAGGAAAAGCCGACAGCGCTGCTCAGAGAATCCTACTCGACTTTCACTATACTACGTCATCACGCGACGGCGGATGTTAGTGACGTGCGTGTGCTGTGGTGAAACCACAAATTTCCGAAGATGAACTACAAAAAACGCAAGCGCTCCATCCAGCATGTTTAAGTTTGTATTACCGCCGTGTGACATCAGATGTAAATGATTCATATGTAACAGTAACTTACATAATGACGTGCGTCACTTCAGGGTCATATTCATACTCTTCTACTTCTTCTACTTCTACTGATTGAATAAATTATGTCCGTACATGGCGCGTCACGTTAAATATCGCTCCCGCAATGAATTGTGGGGCGTCTATATTTCCTCACTCTCACATGGGAAGCTCCAGTGTACCCTATGCTAAAGGAGATAGGAAAGGAAGCATTGAATCTCGTTTCCTATGCATTTAGAGAATCCGAACAGCTCTTATCATGGCTGCTGATCAAATACTCCCGGGTCACGTCAAGATATAGGAAACTTCCTAAGCCAATTTGACAATGCGACCTCATCCCAGACTTGGAGAGGAGAGAGCACACGTTTACGTCTCATGGAGATCTCATCTTTCTCTTCTCTTGAAGGACAGTTACGCTTTCATCCTCTCTCAATATTGACTGACTTTCTTTGACATGAGGGAGAGGCGGTGCCTTGCTTAATTTGTAGGGCGACTCTGGTCTCAGAGAGTCCCCGTCCCCCCCATTGGCTGGCTGGTGCCTCAGGCCACTCGCCCAATTCTATTTGTATAGCGCCATATCACAACATACATTGTCTCAAGGCACTTTACATAGTGAGGTCAATATTACAATATTAAAGGGGAAACCCAACAAATCCCATAATGAGCAAATATATGTATAACCGGACAGATTAATGACTGGCCTCATTGTGCGTGCGTGTGTTTGTAATCAGTGAACCACCGGAGCCGGTGCAGCGCGAGCTGACCGCGTTAGACCAGGAGCTTGAGAAGCAGACAGTCCAGCTGAGGGAATGGCAGATGCAGGAACTGCTGCAACTTCGACAAAAGCTTCACTTGCTGGAAAGAGAGAAGCAGCAAACACACCTACAGGAGGTAACGTCACACACACACACACACACACATTTGCTCATGAGAAGCGCCACTGCGTGTCCCAATCTTTGCAACCGTATGCATACTCAAGGTGACACTGGGGACACCATTGGCCTCCTTCCTGTCAATTTTTAAGTATGCACACAGTCACAGAACACAAGTCATCACTAACTGACCTCGTAGAAACTTCGTTGCACTTCCGTACATCTGCACAGCGATTCGCTGACAGGTGGCCGTCTGCTATGCTGTGTTTTCAGGCCTTCCAGAAGGTAAAGGAGACGGGCCATGAATGTCAAGCGACTCAGCTGAAGAAGCTCAGGGAGTTGTGTGAGAAGTAAGTGAGGCCGTTTCACCGAGCGAAGCGAAAAAAGAAGGCAAATGGACTCTGAGGTCACTGCCTGAGTGACTTTGGAGCCTTTGCGGAGATCTGTCCGAGTGCACTTGTTCTATTTATTCTTTTTCGTAATGAGTGCTCTATACTTTTAAAAGTGACCTTTTCACATCCATTGACTTAACCACTCCACCAGAAGAATATAGTTTCCCTTGTCTTCTTTTGGATGTAATGCATGTGTGTAACTGTGCCTGCAGGGAGAAGAAAGAGCTCCAGAAGATCTTGGACAGGAAGCGACAAAACAGCATCACCGAAGCCAAGAGCCGCGACAAAGACAAGGCTGAACCGTAATAAGCTTGTCTTTGTTTTTTTATTTGTGTTCCTGAGCAGAATTTGAGCTACTTATTGGATATTTGGTCATTCAGATTCTTATTTTGATTCACTTTGTTTCTTCTTTCCATGTACTCGCTCTTTCACTCTTGGAGGGAACTGAATGAGATCAACAGGAAACATATTCAAGATTCTGTCACCTTAATCCGCGGGGCAAGTACTCACACACACTCTCTTATCACCAGCAGTCCTCGAGAATGTCCAGTTATCTACTTTATTGTGCATTTGGCTGCTATTCTCATCAACTTTGCTCCACTCTTCTCACACATTATCTTCTTTTCCCCTCCTCCCTTCCTCTCCTATCTTTTTGCATCTTAATCCGACATCGCTGTCCTTCTTTTATCCTTCTATTTTCTATTTTTTTTTACTTGTTTTACCCAAATCCCTCAATTTTCTTTCTTACATACATCTTTTTACCCCTCATGTCCCTTGTTTCTTTTCTTCTAACTTGCATTTGTCTCCCTCTTCCCTTCCTCCCCCTCTCATCCTTCTTTCCTCACATCACAGCTGGAGGAGGCTCAGACCAGGAGACAGGAGAAGTTGATGCTGAGGCAGCGGGAGGTGCTGCAACACATAGATGAGGAGCTTCCACTGGTGAGCCAGCACACGTTGACTCATGCTCAAATTATAATTCCCAGTCATTTAACCCAGTTATGAGCCCAAATAGTTTTGTTTAACTCCAGTCTGCCCTAAAGGCAAAATACAGTTACAGTTGCGCTAAGTGCAATCGCTGTCACAGAGAAACAACCAGCTGCACTGCCGAAGCATCAGAGCCACATCAAGTACTATCTGATAGGATGAGAACAGCTGTCCTCAGCAAGGTGCCTGGTGCCTCCCTTTTCAGCTGCAGTCCCAGTTGGAGAGGGATCTGGAGGAAGAGTATCGGCGACTACCGGAGGAAATCTGCCAGCACCTGCAGCTGGAGCTCCAGAACAAAGGTCTCCGAACAGACGCCCTGTTCTCGCCCTTTTCCAACCACAGCAGCCCCAGCTCCAGCTCGGGGACGCCCTCCAACTGTTCCACGCCCTCTTACCCGTCAACGCCCAACCGGAGCACCTGGAACAGGAGCATGGACAATAGCACTGTCTCATTGGCTGATTCCACTTCCTCGTCCACTCCCGTCCTGTCAGAGGCGGAGGTGTCGTTCAGTTAATGACTCAAATTATGACGTGTAAAAAGGAAAATACATACATTCAACAGGGGTTTATAATGATTAATATGTGGGATAGTAATGATATAGATTATTTACTAATTTTATTCCTTTTATTATTCCTTTTATTACAGACGGTTTTGTTTGTGTCTACAGAGCTATATTGTTTTTTATTTTGCATTTTTTGTCAGATGACACATCATGCCTTTAGTTGGAAGATTTCATAAGAACCATAACCAAAAGGTTGTTTTTACATTTTGTTGTTTGTTTGTTTTACATTATCTTGTCCTTTCATTTGCATTTCTTTGCATCATTTCTCTTTTGTTCTGGTCGGTATGCTTTGCTACAGTTTTGCCGCACCACGGAAGCTTTAAATTGTGTAGAGAAAGGAGCAGGATTATATAACTTTACCATAAGGGCAAGAAGGGGTCAATCTCATGACAAATTTGTCACAACCTATCTGTGTGCTACGAATAAGTGTCAGGAAGCACATGTCTCGTCCGCTTTTCAAAGTGATCAAGCATGGAAAGTGTGAGTATCAAGAAGGAATATGAAGGAAACGAGGACTGAATTTTTAACCAGATTTTTAAAAAAAGGTTTGCCGAGCTTCGGTTTTATCTGTAATGTCAGTAGCTGACCAGTAAGTGGTGCTGCAGCCTTAGTTGTTAGAACTCAATCATCTACCATGGTTACACACACGCAGAGACACACACACACACACACACACACACACATGATTAACAGCATCATTGGCCAGGATCAAGTCTCTGGCCTTTAACCTTTGATGTGAATCTAATCAAGTTTGAAAAGGGAGTGGTCTGTATGTCACAAACACACACACACACTCTCTCTAAAATTCTCATCCCATTCATGCTACTCCCGTTTGAAAAATATAGGCGCACACAAACATGTGCGTGCGTGTATATTTTTTATCGAGGTTTATCTCGAGGTGTGTCTGTGTGTTGCCATAAGTTAATCTCTTGATGAAGCTCTGCTTTTGGTGGCTGTTAACACTTACTAAACGGTAACAGTCTGCTCAACGTGTGTGTCCGTGTGTGTCCATATGTCTGAGTGCAGATATTGTGCTACTCTGGCGGCCCACAGAGGAACATCACATGAATGACCGCTGTGGGAGACCGACCACAGATGATGACTTCCAGCTTCAGTGTGACAGTTTCATGTAAAACTGTACTGTGTACTAGACTACTGTCTGTTTTAGTTCAAATCACCAATTGTAGCAAACACACGGGGGTGTTCCTTCCCCTTCTAAACCAAACTCTGATGTACTCATTTTCTAGGAATGATCATCGGCGTATCGTTAGATTTTGTCATTAGTCCTCAGAAAGTTACCACTTAGACAAAATGATTTTCACGAGACTTGCAGACGTCCCTTTTTTTATGCCTCAAAATCTAAAGCCTTTCACTTATTGCCATCGTGTGTTGCTATGAAAAACTGTAATTCAGCTCTTCTGTTCCAGAATTTACAAGACAGGAACAACTTTTAAGTGGATTTTTTTCTTATCAGGGTAAATATGCCCTAGGTACTTCATTAAGCCAAATATTGAATGTGGCATTTTAAAGACATTCAAAGTTAACGGTACTTTAATTAAACAATCTGGTTTTGTCTCCATCAAAGCTTTTTCGCTCAGCTTTCATCCATTGTTTTTTTTAAATGGTTCTTGCTTTTACTTTGTTGTCCACTGAGGGGTAAAATGTTGTCACTCTGTTTATGTGTATTGTGTGTATATGCTTGGCTGTATGTGAATTTTACTACTGACCACAAGTGCTGTGGAGGGATGGAGGTCGGGAGAGGTCAAGGGAGGCTGAGAAACTCTGTGTCGTCGTCGTCGTCGTCGTCGTGTCTCTCTCCTCCCTCCTTCAATGAGCACTGTCTGCCTGTCTGTCTGATTATCCCCCTCTCATGCGTGCACACATACCCCTTGCAAGCTATTTAAATAGATTTTTAACAACTTTTTCTTTTGTGGTTATTTAAGTTTTCTTGGGGATGGAAGAAGGTGCCGCTTTTAATAATTTGCAGTGTAAATGGTTTTCATATATCAAGTCCCATTTAGTATTTTACTGTGCCTGAAAGCAGCATGCAGCCAATAAGAGTTATGAAATGGTTTAATTAATAGCTCATTAAGCAGCAGCAACAACATACAATCACTAGGGTCACTAGTGTCTTAAAATGAATACACTGACCTCTTGACCTCTGATAACATAACTCGCCTATCTCGCTTTAGACACTAATTAAAACAATGTGCTATGAACAGTGGGGAACTGCCTCCAGTCTTCTCACATCCAAAGGTTTATTTGCCATAAATGTGGACACATTCCTCAGCAGCTGTCTGCGTTCAGGGACGAGGTGGTCCAAGCCATTCCAAATCCAGGGGCAAGTATTCAACGTAACACCTTCCGTTGTCTTAACGCGATTTGTACATTACTGCCAGGTACTCAACAGTGGGTTGTTTTTTGTCCATTCTCATTTTTAAGGTGAAAGATCCTGTCTCAGCTGTTTTACTGCACTTGTAGCCCTCCTACTGTTTTTGTTGCCTGTAAAAACCTTGTGTTCCTGTGACATCAATACAACCACTTTGCAATGGTTTTTACTTGTGTAAAGAGCCTCAGGGCTTGGTTATTTCTATGAGGCTGAGTCGTTGAGCACATGTTGAATATTTGAATATTTGCACTTTAACCTTTTTAAAATACTCAAAAACATAAGACAAATAGGAAAGAGCCTTCTTCCTCGAAACCTGTCGGTGCACCTTCCTTAAGATTCATTACTTTTGTTTGCAAATATGTTAAATTGTGAGAAATCCATCAATCTTGTCAGATTTAATAACTGCACCTTTAGTACAGTCACTGTATTGTACCGTGCATCACAGTCTCATTTCCGCAGGTGCTAATGTGTGAAGAAAAAGGGGATAGAAGTCGAATATATGCGAAAATATATATATATATATATATATATATATATATATACATACAAGTAGTACATCTTTGGACCTGTACACTCAAATTGTGTTGGTTCTAGATAACTGTCAGTGGCGTTGAATTTAGAAATTTAGATTTCCAATGTCATTATAGTGGATTTATTTACATAAACTTTAGTGCAGATCCTTTGTCGACACTTGTTGAGGATTGGAGTCTGTGTCATATTCGTTCATGTTAAAGGACTACAGTGACTTTGAGATTTATACAACAAAAACTTTGTGAATGAAGCGGTGATGAAATATTGATAAGCTCTTTTAATCCTGGATCCTTAGACATAATGACATGTTTGATTTGGGGGGAAAAGAAGCTAAAATGACTTGTAGGGGCCATAGCATCCCTTGTGATGTGTGTATTTTGAACAGTTGATTGATACTAGACTGCACTAATCAATATTTTATATTGATGATAGAAAAAATGACAGTGACAAAATCGCGTAGAGTTATCACCCAAGTCTGCAGTTGCTCGTGTTTCAGCCGGCAGCCTGCAACTTTGGATACTTTGACAGTCTCACCTTTCTCATGAAGTGACCCTCCTGCTTCTGATGTTGGCAGTGAAGCTCCGATGGACCAACTGTACAGTACACCACCTAGTACCTGGACACAGTGAGCAGCCAGCTGCTGTCCTCAAGTGTTGGTCAAAATGAGTTATATGTGACTTCTATTAGGCTGAAAACATGACTTCAGGTGCGTGCTCTGTGTTGGATGTGGAAATAGGAAATTTACCTTATCAGTGTTTAATTTGATTACTGAAAAGTCGAGCCTCTTTCTTTGGGTAGTTCATTTGAGATCAGCCCCATTACTTCTCAGATTACTCATTTGGCTCCCAACTGACCGTGACGCCAACGTGCAGCTTTGGTTGTTTTTTCCTTTCAGCGCATATTCAGACGTGGG
Organism: Scophthalmus maximus; assembly: GCF_022379125.1. Taxonomy (NCBI): domain Eukaryota; kingdom Metazoa; phylum Chordata; class Actinopteri; order Pleuronectiformes; family Scophthalmidae; genus Scophthalmus; species Scophthalmus maximus. The sequence continues at coordinate 29,741,258 of NC_061516.1, read as the reverse complement.
CCTCTGCGGCCGCGGCACACAGAGCGAGGAGGTATCGGCTGGTGTCCCACCCACCAGAACGGAGCCTGGGGGGTGTTTCTGGGTCAGCCGTGAGCTTTGAACCTCTGCTATTTCTGTCCTGGAAACACACGTTTCACCAGACGCACACACAATATCACACTGTGAAACAAACACAGCAGTGCCCCATGAAACGCCAAGCTCCCTCCAGCATCACACACACACACACACACTCCTTGACCTTACTCTCATGAGACATCTGGTGGGACGCCGCCCCTCAGGCCTCTGGCCGTCCCGTCTTCTCTCCCTGTCTTTCTCTCCCACTGTCCCACCTCCTTGTCCCCCGCTTTCACCCAATATGGCGACCGTCTTTTACTGCTGGGCTAGTTCAATTAATGAACAGCGTTTGTGCACTTCACATAGTGGACACCGTGCGATTCATATTCGACAAGATATTGTGGTGAGATTTGCTGTTATGACATCTAGTGTATGTGGTTCTTGGATATAAAGGGAATATATACACTGATACAGATGTAACATTTTATTGATTCTCCATATTTAATATAAAGTATACGACTGAACATTCAGTAATAAACTTCTCACTTCCTCTCTCAGACCTGAACCTTGGCTGTTTTTTGTTTCCTCTCGTGGCGACGACGGTTTGTCTTTTCAGAGGCTCCACGTTCACATGATCCCATCTGCTCTTGAGGTTTACGTTTCAGGACGGGTGTTTCCTTTGTAACACAAGGTGTCTATTATTGAACACTTTGCGTTGTGTAATGTCTTCTGATTTGAAGTGAATTCGACAGACTGGAATGCCACTGCGCAAGAAACAAGGCATTAATAGTATTTTGTTATGCATGTTATACAAACAGTTATATTTTTGCGAAAGATGTGAGTAGACAGGACTGAGGTCATCCGTTTCTAGTCACGTTGCTGGGAGAGGTTTGCCTCCAGGGCTTTCTGGCAGGAGCTCTCTCTGGCAGAAGCTTCCGTTTTCTGTCTCAGGTGAGGAAACAAATCTTCTTAGGTTAGGTTCAGCAAAAAGTGATGGTTTGTCTTAAAATGGATCGTTTCACAAAATTCACATGCGCAAAAGGCTTCTTTCATGGAGCCTTGAAGGAAAACTTCTCCCATACATCTCTATTCCCCTAAACACCAAAAAAGAAAGAAAGATATATTTCATCTTTTATTTCTGCTATATTTTCTGCAAGTTTTATTTTTTAAAAGGAGCAGCTGTTTCGACAAAGTTTCTCTGGAAACCAACAACCTCCAATGAACTCAACGTATTTCCCGTGTGGTTAGCACCAGATTTCAAAGCGGTGTCCATGAAACTTTTATGGAACATATATCATGAGGTTATCACAACGGCAATGAAATGACAGTGTGTAGAAAAAAAGAGAGGACAATCTACCCAGAGGGATATTTTACAGGAAATCGGTGTTGTATATTTACTGTATTTCTACTGTTGATCTGTAGCTCATGGGTGGCTTTGTGTTGGATATAAAAATGACTTGCACACATGCTCACACACACACACACACACACACACACACACACACACACACACACATACACACACACACATACACACTCTCTCTCACACACACACACACACACACACACATACACACTCTCTCTCACACACACAGACAAACACACACACACACACACACACACAATTTACTCTGCAAAGAAAAGAAGTGGCACCATTAGCAGCTTTATCCTCACATTCCCATCTCTTCCCTTCCTCTCTCTCATCCTCTCTCTTCCCTCTCTCATCCCCTGTTGCTGTTGCTGTTGCTGGGCAGAATAGGAGAGGTAACTTTGAAAACATAATCCATCACAGATCACTGATTACCTGCTCCAATCCTCAGTAGCCAGTGTGACAATAGACTCCCAGAGGAGTCAGTTGGTTTGGGAGATTACAAACTGATGCAGTGAAGTGCACCGATTATCACCTGCAACATTTCAACAGGTCCAAACCTAATAAACCAATCCGTGACATCTGTTCAAACTGTGCCTCCTTTCTTTCATCTCCCTCTGATCATCCTTCCAAATTTATCCACTTCAATTATTCTCTCTCATTTCCTCCTTTTACCCACCAGTTTTCTGCATTTCCCCCCTTGGCATATAAAGCTATGCTCATCACAATGTCAGTACATCCCTCTGTCCATCTGTCTGTCTGTGCCTTATACAATGGCATAAAATGATTTAATACATTTTAATGCCTTGTAGTATGACACATTTTAAATAACACTATATTATGAAATATTATGTCTTGCTATAATATGGCATTTAATGCCTTCCTATGCATATTTTACACTATACTATCTAGTTTTTACAGTTTTCATGCCTGACTCTACTGTGATGTTTCATTCTATAAATCAATTGAGCAGCTCAATGTGAAGGAGAGGAAGGGGAGTGGAGGCTCGGTCTGAGGCTGGAGAGTCCAGCGGTCCAGTGGATGCTGGTTCGAATGCAAGACGGAGAGAAGTTACACCGGTAGAGATGAGCTCGCAGTTTCACGTCTCATGACCCTCGGTGACTTTATTGAGTCCAACAGACTGAGTGAAGAGCGAAAAGCTACAAGAGCAGCTCAGTGCGAAGGAACGTCAGTGGAGTGGAGGCAGAGTCCACGAGAGGCCGGTCCGAAGCCACTGTCGAGCTGCCCTGGTTCTCCCCGAGCTGGATGTCCAACCCTCCGCCTCCTGGACCGAGGTCAGTGTTCTTGTCCACTGAGCCACACCGGCCACAGCAACACAAATTCGTCGCCTTCCATTCCTACTTCAGTTGGCCCCCGGTGAGTGACTGAGCATGACCCCCACACTGCAGGCCTCGCTGTGGTTGGTTGGTTTCCCTGTGGTCTGAAGGAGTGAGCTGAAGAGACAGCTATTTAAATGAATTACCGCTCGAGTGCGCTGCTGCTCACTTCCGGGAACTGTCGAGAGGCTCCGTGATCCGCCACATCTGGAAAAAAGACTGGTCCATTGGAGTGAACGGAGATGTGGCTTCTCTCTCTGTCTGTCAGGGGCTCTGCTTCAGGCTCTCCGGTTCGTTCACTCATTGCCAGACTGCCCTCCGTGTTCACATGCCACACTGTCCAGCCTTCCCCAGTTTGCTCCTCTGTGACCGACCCTGCCGGCTCCTGGTTCTCCCGCCTGACGTCCTTGTCGACGATTCCGGCCTCGTCCCTTCTTGTTTGGAGTCGGGGGTTTCGCCTGACCATGGGACCCTTCACTCAAGCCTCGTGCCTCACCGAAGACAGCAACGACTTGAATAAAGACGAGAACAAAGATGGTTACCAACTGTGCCAGTTTACCGGTGCACTGCACGCGGGTCCAAACCTCACCCCCCGTCACAGCTTCATTCATCATAGATGAAAGTGCACGTTTCTTTTGTGACGAACAGATGTGATGCCTCTTTCGGTGTCGTGAAGCACACTACAGTTCTCTGCTGCTCTGTTTCCTTACCGGTCTGTTGATGACTGAAACTGAACTTTCATCTCTCCATGAACAACCACACTTCGTTTGGCGAATACTAATGAGAAGTTGTTTGTAGAAAAGCTGCGGAGCCAATTAACCAACTAAGAAGTGTCAAAAGTAGTTTGTGCGTGGCGGCAAACACTTGGCCCCGGGAGAGGCGAGGCGCCCAGTGAGGCGCGTCACTCCCCGTCTTCACTCTCGTCCCACAGGACGGAGCTGTGTCAGCAGCGACTCCATCCTCCCTCTTCCTCGCGACGCCATTGGCTTTTTGCTTGCCTGCCCTTCTGTCTCTCCTCCTCCCACCTCACAAACTTTGGCGCAGCTTTTCTCTCTTTCCCTCTCTCTGTCTGTCCCCTCTTGTTCCTGCCGGCGTCCTCCCTCGCGTCGGTCCTCCCCCGGGAACCGACAGGACTGTTGTGTTCACTCCTCGTCTCCCCGTCTCGTTCTTCTCCAGTGGACGATGGAGACGTGTCCTGCTGCTGTGGTTACTGCCGGGGGTTGCCGCAGGAACAACAGCTGCCGCGTTGTCGTCGAGAACCGACAAAGAAGAACGAGAAAGGGAAGCAACTGCAACAGAGGAAAAAGATGCAAAACACATATACGGTTTCAAACCTCTAAGTCAAAGTCCCCCCCCCCCATGACAACCCCCTCCTAATTACATCTACCCTAGAAAGTCAATGTTATTATGAGCAAACACACACACGCTGGACTACAATGGAGACAAGTGGAAAGGATCTTGCTTCGCTCCACCGTCCACTCTTCCCCCTGAGCAAATCAGGGAACCACAAAAGAGCTGTTCATCGACCCACAGAGCGACGCAGCGGCTGTGCTGGTCAGGGCCCAGGAGAATGCATGTGCAAGACTACTGATCTCCAACAACCTTTCCCCTTCTGGCCAGTGCAACAAATGTGTTTCTTCAAGCTGTAACGACAACAACCCAGCGGTGAATGCTGAAGAGATAATTAACCGTGAGGCTGTTTGTCGGTAATTAAAAAGGAGATGCACGAACAAAGGAGGTTTGCAGGTTGACCTCATCCGACCTCATCCAGATGTTTCCACACCTCAACGTCCAGACCAAAGACCATGTTTTTATTACCTTGTCTACATTTGATTCGGTTAGATTTGGTTTCACATTGAATTTTTGCGAGTGCACATGACGTCCTGTGGTTGTCAGCTGAGTGGCTGCGTTTCCCTCTGCTTGACTTTGATTGGTTTGTAGACCGGCCCGGTAGCCCTTTTTCCATATCTGTGGTATCACATATCGCAGTCTTCACGATATAATGCTTGAACGAGAAGGAGAGACTTCTTTTACCCTTCAGATTGGACCGCGCACTGATGCCAGACACACAGGCGTCAATGGACGTAGACAACAGGACGTACGTCGCACAGAACTCTCTAGGTCACTCCCCACATTGCAACGTGCGTCCCAAACTAATCCAATCAAATGTTTACAATGTAATCGATCAGGTGTGAAAGCATGTCAAGTGAACCATCAGGCCCGAGTGATGCTGAGACGTGACGGCATTTCATGTGTTGGAGCTGGTTCTTTCTAAGAGATACAGTAACCTGCTGTGAAAAGCAAGACTCCCATCAGGTTTATTTCCATTTTCATACATTAGATGCAGACATGATGTGCTTCACTTTGTGTCCATCGTCATTTCAAAAACGTGCTCATGCCCGCAGCAGGAAAATACTTGAGCCTTCCGAAGACCTAAGTTCCTCCATGTGCGACAAGAGCTGGACTGAACAGAAGTGGTGTAATGTGCACTTGATGCAGATATCGGCTTCTTTAAACTTCAGCGTATGAATGGGCGGCGTATGAATGATGATGCGCTGGAGGCCCTTTAAAGGGGCACTACAGGGATTAACCACTGAACTCCATAAGATTGGGGAGGGGGACCACGTAGCCCAGTGAGGGCGGCTGTGGCTCAGGACGTAGAGGGTCGTTTTCTAATTGCGTCGTTGATGTTGGATTTAAGAGTTGACAAATTTATCCCTAACCTTACACGAGTTTAGACTTCATCTGTGGAAAAAGACCCACACAGTTTGGCGGTGTTTGCCAGTCAAGTTTTTATTTCATCTTTGACGGGGGGGGAGGGGGGGAAAGAAAAGAAAAGTTTGGTCATTGTAAACATATATCATTTTTTCGTGTCATGTCAATTTTAAGCATTTAAAAATACTTTTTACTACGACGTTTGCAACATCAACACTGTATTCAGAATGAGTTTAATTCATGCATGGACACACTCGTGGATGGAATGATATGAAGAAATGCACGTGTCCCCACACACGCACATACACACACTGACACACACTAAAAAGGTAAAGAGCACGATCCATTTGTTTCTGTGCTAATTGGCTGTTCTACTCTCTGAGGGCTTTTTTTTCTTTTTTTTTTTACAAAACTATTCACCAAAACAACACAAAAAAAAACAAACAGGCCCACAGCAGAATTACGATAATAAAATATATGGAAAAAGTATATTACCAATTATTTATATCAAAAGCACTTTGTGACCTCATAAATAGGACTGCATGATAAGTTAATAAAATGATGAGTGTAAAAATGATTAAAACAAAGATTAGTAAGGTAGAGAGGAACAGTAGAGAGAGACGGAGAAAGGAAAGGTAGAGAAACAAACATGCTGATCCACATAAAGAGGCTGGTTAACACTCGTCTGGGGAACATCTGAAGTGTTGAATATCAATGAAGATCATAATAAAATAGATAAAATAAATACTTTTAACACCTGAAATTGTTAAATAATCCAAGAATAAAAATTTGGTATATTAAAACCCATGACATTAACTTGACTCGGAGTCCCGGGTTTCTGTGATGAGTAACACTGAGAAAACTGAAGTTTTCAATGGGAACATTTCCATCCAGAAACAACAGGTTCTCCACTCTGTGGTAAAGAGATGCAGGGTGCTTCATAAATGCTTCGTAAAAATGAGTTTTACAAAATCACTGGATTCCTTCACAATGTCCTGGTTTCTACGCTTCATCTGCTTATTCATCGCATCATGTTTCATAATCTCTCACACTGAACACCTCTGGTCTCCAGGTGACAAGACCGCTTCGCCTTCGTGACCAACCCCACTCCTACATGTTGTCAGAAGATCTGTCCCATAGAAACATGCAAAAACTTCTCACTAGGAAAGATGCCAGCCTCCAGGTTTGAAACTGAACACAAAATCTCTGCATCCCAAAGTCAGATTCCATTAACGAAATGTCTGCGAACACGCCCACAACGAAGCAGCCCGAGAGACCAAGTGCTCACACCTCGAACTAATGGGACCTGCTGCCGAATATCAGCTCTCACGGATCTTTGTTCTGCAGACAGTGACCGTCCAAGACCCAGTTGGAGCGAGGCCCGTCCTCAACTTCAAATGGCAGTTTGAGGGTTAAACACGCGGTTTTAAGCTTCAGGTTAGAGTTCGGTGTTTGGCATCAAGTTGTGATGCTTGAGGTTTCGGGTAAAGGAGCTCTGGAATAGCTTGTGACGATGAGCGTCCTCACAACTATAGTGTATGACAGTGATGGAGTTATCACACACACACACACTTTCTCAAGCAGCGTTGCCACCATCAATTCCGACTCAATCGGCAGCCAGAAATATTATTTATCTAATCTAATTTGACAGATGTGTGTACACGCAAACCCCCCTCACACACGGGAGGGAATCCAACCCTGGACATTTTGGCATCTAATTCATTAATCTAGCGTATGGGAGTCCGCCAGGGACACAGGGTGAACCCCGGCAGATTACAACAGCTACACACACGCGGACACACACACGCGTGTGCATAAGATGAACATATGATGGGTAACATATGATGATAATCACCTGCTTAGACAGAAAAAAAATGATTGAGAAACTTCACTGAAGGAAAGGACGAGCAAAAAAAGGAAGAAACATCAACAGAGAATTTCTCTCACACACGCACGCCTCACATACACCTGCGACAGCCAAGAAGACATCGGCTTCCAGATAGATGGTCACTAAGCAACAGGCAAGAGGCTAAAAATATGGTTGCATTTAGGAAGCATCCACACACGAGCGCACACTCCGGCAAAAGGCTCATCAACCTTTAAAAAGCCTACATGTCTAAATCAGTCCCGGCGTTCTTGTGTTCCCGTGGCATCAGCAGGACTATTATCCTGCCCACTCATTCTGAAACAGACGCTTAAGTCATTGAGAAAAGGAGTTACGCCTGGCAGGCGTCTCGGCGTCTCAGTGGGCCAGGAGACATGCCAACGTGCATGTCATGTCAAAACCTGGCAACCCGGCTGATGGCCTGCGTCACGTCGGCTCCACTCCCAGGTTTAAAGATGCTGTGCACTACGGAAATGGAGAAACGGAGACGGTGAAATAATCGGGGCGACCTTGGCGAGGCTGCGCCAGTCGAGCTGGTGTCGGTGTGTCCTGGTCACGACTGAGCTGACTTTGAGAGGACAGCATCCTCAGCGGGCAGAAAGCAGCGCGGCATTTTGTGCATATTAAACAAGTCAGATGGTGGACAGGTAAATTGTTGTTTTCTGTCCCCCCTTGTGCTGTTGTTTGCACGGCATTTAATAGTAATGTGCACTGACAGGCCATATGCTGTCCCTTCTGTCCAGCTGCAGTCTAACCCTTGGGCAGGACAGGAGTATTAACACAGACCTAATGTAAATGTGGGCTTTCACACTTTCTCGCACAGACGATGACGAGACAGTTTATATGGCATCAATTTAGCATCGTCTTCCTTTTTCAACGCACGCCCGAGTCAAACAACCTGTCGCCAAAGCAGAAGGAAGAGCAGAGCTTGTGATAAGGACTTGAAACCATAACGTTGAGCTGAGATCACCTTTATGAACTTAAATTGTCCCCTTCTTTTTGTTTAACTACAGCTGCCAGCCGGTGGGACTAGTTCAATGACTTCACGGTGAAACGGAACACTTACAAAATAAGAAGTGTCCCTACCTGTGATCTGTGACAGTACTCTTCTATCAAATCTTTGGATAACAGAGACTGCTGGGTTTTTATCGTTTCTTTTTGAGTACAAAGAAACGTCCCAATGTTACAACTGCTGCACAACAGACACGATATATCAGAGCTGCCACATACGTCCCTCAGAGCATTCGACTCTTCCCTCCGTCTGGGCTTTTATTGTCCCCGTCCCACAGCCGCAGCGATGGATTTCCTCATAACATCTCCCTGCACTGCAAAAGGGCGCGTGGCTCCTTCTCGTCTTCCTCCAGGGATTTCCTCACAACTGGGAACAACTCAACATCAATGAAATATCAGTGTTGTAGCACACACTAACACACACACACACATCTTTAAATGTTTCTTATAATATCACGTACGACTAGAAACACTGGGTACGGTCGCAGTTTGATTCCTCATCATCAACACGGCCCTCGGCATCATCTTCCCAGTCGTTGCCAAGCGAGGTCCTCAGTGGGCTCCTTCCTTCTGATTGGTCCTTCTTGTGACCCGTTTATTGTCCCGCTTTGCTCCAGTTATCTCCATTTCCCTGTAAGTTAGTGGAACTTGAGTGTAAACAGTGTATCTCACAATCTGTAGTGCACAATGGTTCTTCACCGCGAGACCAAGCTCTTTCGAGGAGGACTGCTTGCTCCTTGGTTCTCCAGAACTTTGACTCATCAGACATATCTTCTTCTCTTCCTCATCCTCTCTCCACTTTGTCCAGCTGCTAATCCAATATCTTCCAAAGCACATGTTCTTGACAACTCTCATCATACTGTATTTATATGTCTTCTTTTTTTCTTCATTTTGTTTTTTACAATTGCACGGTAACAACATCAACACGTGACGCCATTGAAAAGTTTCGAAAAAGGGGTGGGGGGTGGGGCAGGGTTAAGTTTCCTTTAACGAGACTTGATTAAAAGGAGAGGGGCTTGGGATTGGCTAAATTAAAAAGAGGGTTGGTGCGTGGTGTCTACAGCGTTTCATTATCACAACTTTAAGACACATCCTACAGGGGGGATTAGAGTAAGGCAAGAGGGAGGGATGGAGGAGTGTGTACAGTTCGTGTGTGTGTGTGTGTGTGTGTGTGTGTGTGTGTGTGTGTTGCGGGGTGGGGAGATTATTTTGCACAGTGTATTCAAGAAGAGGTGGAATGAAGAAAAGAAAAAAGGTTGTTAGTTTTCCAGTTGTCCTGTGTTGCAGAATCAGTTGAGGGTCCCAAAGTGTGTTTGTGTGTGTTTGTGTGTGTGCACTGTTGGCAGAGGAGAGGTCAAAAGTCATAAGTCACTGATAGTACTGGATAGAGTTTAACAGGTGTGATTGGAGAATCCAACTGTTCCTGTGTCAAGGAGCTTGAGTTATGACAGAAGAAGCAAGAGAGAGTGAGGGGGGGTTGTAGAATAATCTGGCCCATGTATTCTTCTTTTCTTTCGTATTCTTGCCTCCAGCCTATTTCCTCCTCACCTACACTACCTCCCTGTGAAGAGCTCTCTCATTTCTGAGTCCTCTTCTTCTCTCCTGCTGGTTTTGGCAGTATAGTGGAACAAGAGTTGTCCACTGCTGATGAACAGCTACATAAAAAGTGCTCTTTAAAACCTGCACTGGAATTTGTCACTTATGCTTTGAATCATTCGTAACTCAGAAGGGGGTTGATGTATCCTAGAAGTTTCTCCATCACCAGATAGACTGTTGAGTCTCTGGGTCTAAAAGAGGTGTTGGTAATGCTAAATAAATATACACTGGAAAAAAAGTATATATTGGGCTTGTGAAAAGGAAAATTGAAGATCTGGCCCATATCAATCTGCTCTGTTTCCCACCTCATCTCATCCCTTTCCGTTCTTGAAGATTCATCCCTCCCCCCCCCCCCCCCCCCCCCCTCTCTCTCTGTCTTCATCTCTCTCTCTCTCTCTGTCTCCCCCCCCCCCTTCCCCTCTGCTCTCCATTTAAAACGGTATATGGCAGTAGGCCTCCAGTGAAGCCAGCATGATGTAGATCAGCCACAGCGAAACGAACATCAGCGACGTGACCAACTTGCAAGTCCGCGGCCCGCCCAGCTCCCCCCCGGCCACCGTGGCCCGCCGCCGGTACAGCAGTGTGAACACACAGAACACGGCCATCGTGGTGAAGACGGTGACAGAGAAGGCCAGGTTTCCTGGGTCCACCTTGAAGGGTTTGCCCCTGGTGCGCCAGGCGACGGCTGCAATGGTCCACGCCACGCCAATGCCCAGGAAGACGTTGACGGCGTTGGAGCCCGTGACGTTGCCGATGGAGGCGTCGGCATACTGGTCCTGGATCGCTGCGACTTTGCTGGCGAATGTGTCTGGACGGGAAAGACAGAGTATTGACAGTGAACCTCAGTAAGTGTCATCCTGTTGTTTATGGCCTCATTTGAATGAATCATACTCATATTTTGTGTTGTTGACTTTTGCCTTTTCTTTAATCAATATACAAGTGAGGATTTAACTTTGGGAACGGAAGAACATCAAAACAAGACAGAAGACATGGAAATATACCCAAGGTCAGAATGAAATAATGTAAAGCAACAAAATGGAAATGAGTCTCACATGAATAACGTTTGATGTTCTACTGAATGTCTTTTTCACAGCCACTGAGGAAACAACCTCAAGGTAACATACGGTAGGAAAGCACACAAACACACAACCCATGTGATCAAGAAGAAACATCAACAGGAAGCGAAGAAAGATCAAGGTGCCGAGTGCCTTTCTCTAAACAATAGAAAGGCATTCTGAGCCAGTCGGGGTAAAAGATGTCAGAGTTTTATGGAAAAAATCACACATTTAATGGTTGATGTCATAGGCAGAGTCATGCAAGGAGAGCAGGCTGAGCTTATGAGGGAAAGCTATTTTAGCTTAATGAGATCAGCTTTTATTGTGAAAGGAGTCAAAAAAATGTGGGGCGCCGAACTAATATACGTAGGAATAACTGAAAACTTGCTTATCAATATGAAGACAAACTAAAGCCAACTGAACATTTAGTCAAGCTGCAGAGGTGTTCTATTTCAATGCAATTCTATTTCAATGCAATTTACACCTTTGCCACCTCCATTGTACAGGTTGCCCTGCTAACTGTAGTTTCCTACACAATTACTAAAAACAGCCAATCATGCGTAATCATACTTACAAACATCAGAATACCTGCAAATTTTCCTTTCAGTTAAATTCGGTTGATTTATGATTACTTTGCATTATTATTCCGGAAATGAAACAAACAGATCTAACTCATTGCTGGAAGACTCGTACCTTCCTGGAATCTGTACTTGTATTTTGGCATCAGCCTTTGATAGAACAGATGTAATAAATTCTGGTAAAATACTGTACATGAGAGGAGACATTGGATTAAGAAAAAAGGCCGAGACTCGACAACTGAGTTGGCAGGGCACACCAGGGAAACAGCTGCCAGTTATTGTGCGCCCGTCTCGGCTTATTTCTATTTTTAGAAAAGCTGGTGAGATGAGTCTCAATTCTCATTTGAATGTCAGCGAGATGAGTCCAAATTCATGAAAAATATCCACCAATTTTGGGTGGGTGGTGAGGGGATGAACTGCAATCGTGTTGGTGACGGAGCACACAAAAGAAATGAAGAGACGCACGCGAACATGAGGCACACGAGCTTGTGGGTTTGAACGTGAGAGATTAAAACTGCAACCGGGGACTCAGAAGATCATGGCCAAATTTAGCAACACGCAGCATCGCAGTTTTTCCTCTTTACAAATAACCGCTTAAACAGACGGGAACATTCAGCAGCCCAGAGCCTCCGATCAGCATGTGCCTCTAATTGCCTGAATCTGCAAATCTGGTGTAAACTGGCCCGGTTATCCTCGAGCGCGTCTCCGACGTAATAATGCTGAAATGCTTTTATAATTCTGGAGGAGGGCTCAGAGAGAGGAGAAGGGGCGCCTGCACATTGGAGACCGGGAAGCAAAACAACTTTTAAGGAGATCACAATCGCACAAACACTCCTGGTGGAAGTTCTAATGTCCTGCTGGACTCGTCGCACACAAACTTCGCATCACCTTGGCACAGCAGACACATTTTCACCCGCACACCCGGGTGTGATGGAGGACACAATAGTGGAAAACACCCGCCCTAAACACAACAACCCTATGAGAGGACAGAAGAGAGCGAGAGCGAGAAGGAGAGCAAGCGTTACAGATGAGTGCGGTGGAATATAAGAGGGCAAGGGAAGAACAAATAAAGGGATCGGAGAAGAAAGAGGGAAACAGTGAATGTGAGGGAGAGAGAAGCAAAATGAAAGAGATTCAGAATAAGAAAATGGGAAAAGAAGCAACGCCAACATGTCTTGTGACGGGCCACACATTGATAATGGATATCAATACAGTATGGCTGTTGAAGGAAATGATTCAACTGAATGCTAATTCCCAGAGACCTTGCAGCGAGGCATCAAAGTCATCACGTACAAGAGTCGCAAAGGAGCTGTTTCTATAACTCCCACGGAAGAGCAACAATAAAATAGCTGACATGGGGAAAGAGGAAGGGAATTGAATTAAAGCCCTGGGACGATGCGTCTCCTCCGGGCGGGGACAGGCTCAGGCTCAGGGCTCTGATGGAGCCAGGGTTTTAAAACAGAGTCTCCGTACTGAGGCTGAGAGGAGATGGAGGAGAGAGGATCAGTCCCTGCTTATATTTGTTTACTCACTTGTCTGTCACATCAGAAGTTTGAGGAAAAATATGAATCTTCTTCCATGTTTAATGTGAACTTCCTTTTTACCCTTTTGTGCGAGGGAACTGCAAAACTGCAGCTATATGGTGCAAGTCTTTCCGTTGTTGAATGGTGGAAAAAAACATTTGGGAGAGATATCTGTGGAAACACCGTCTCAGCTTCACGCTCCAAGAAATGTCATGTTCTGTGGTGACACCCGATAAGGCTACGCTATGGGCCGGTAGCCTGCAAATGTCGATATGTGAAGTGTGTCACTGTTTGCAGAAAACCTACTCTAAAACATCTGTCCCCCTTACAACACTGAACATATAGGACGCAGCGTTAACAAGCTTAGCTTGGATCACTGAAACTTTCTATCTCTGACATGCATCTTTTGCTCATGTTATTTCAACACCTGTTGAGACCTGGTAAGTCCGTCAAGTTTGTTGTTTTCTATGGATTTGCCATGTAACCTTAACCTTAACCCTTTACAAGCTCATCAACCATGCGTTGGTGTGTAAAATAAACCCCCACAATGCTCTGGGGTGAAAAGTATTTGTGGCGTACCTTCTGTCACTGGTACATGCGTTACTTTAGGAAACTGTCGATCTGGTCTTATTTTACAGATACGACATAGTTCGTCATAGGAGTTGGAGGACTTATTGTTGTCAGAATGCAAATCAAAACAAACCAATAAAATATACATTCATACTGTGCACTGAAATAATCAGTCACCTGGCACTGATGTCCCCAGGGCCACGAACACCACAGCGGTCACAGAATCCTTCAGGCCTATCGTGCAGCCAAAGTGTGACGCCAGATCGCCGGTGACTGCCGTCAGGACGCCGATGAGCGATATGGAGACAATGAAGCAGGCCCAGCCGTTCCAGTACTCGGTGGGGGGAACGAAGGCGAACAGGACCTTCCAGAAGACGGTGAGGAAGTGCATGATGTAGTCGAAGCAGGACGGCAGCCGCTCCTCGCCACTCTCCTCCTCGTCGTCGTCTCCTTTCAGGTGCGCCAAGAGGAGGATGGCAAATGAAGAGCAGTGGGATGAGGAAGAGACAGTGGAGCGGATAGAAAAAGTAGAGTAAGGACGACAGAACTGGTGGAGACATCATTTTAACTTCAACGAGAATTCATCGCAAAGTAGTAAAAGCTCGCAGATTAAAGAAATAGTTCAACATTTAGGGAAATATGAGATGAGAGTGATATCGCTCATATCTGTCTGCTAATGAAAGGGCTATAGCCAGGAGGTGAGGAACTTAATTTAGTGTTAAGGCTACAGTTAAACAGTATTATTTATAAAGGAACAGATATGGGAGTTGTAATTTACTAATCAACCTCTTGTCCAGAAAACTAAACAGGAGGACTAAAGAAAATATTTTGTTCTAATGTAGTTTTAAGTGAATAGTTTTACCTGCACTGACAGTAACGGCACTGACAAACTGCTCCCTCCAGCTGCTGCTTCCCACCACCAAGGCCAGGTTTGTCTTCTTGATCAGCTTATCTACCGTACTCTGTGCACACACATGCGCGCACGCATCAGAAACACACGCACGCAGACACGCAAACATGCAAGTGGATTCAGACCAGGCAGAGCAGGGAAGAAAAACCCTTGGGGTTAATTCACTCGCAGCCACACAGAGAGGGGGAAATGCTGATTTCAAGCCCTTCAATTAGCTTTCATGTTTCAAAGATACATTTGAAAAAAGGGCAGTATTTCATTACGCAGAGTTCGAGGTATAGGATGCGCTAAATAATACGATGCTGTGAAATTTGTAAGTTCCACTGATGCTCCCCGTGAAATCTAGGCAAAGCCGTCAGGGCAGAGGGCTGGGTTTTGTGTTTTAAAGCAGCGAGGAAGGGGAGCGATAAAAGATGTTGATGCAAAACAGCTTCCAGCAGCTATGGAGCATCGCACCAGCACTCATTATCATAACTCAGCTGACAGGACGAGAAAATCCTGCATGGTTTCCAATCTAATAAGTGAAAAGGCTCCATATAAACAACCCCCCCCCAACAACATATGCTGTATATCAGCATTTTCAATAAGAGAAATACAGGCGACAATTAAGGATTCATAGATTGGGATAGGAGGCATCACAACATGTCATGTATTGTCCAGTGGCAGACTGAAAAATTAGCATGGCATGCAAAGGCAAACTGAAGAGAGAGAAAGATGGATAACCTTTTCAGCACGTCTAATAAGCGTATTAACTGCTTTCTGCATACGCGCGCACACACACACACATACCAAATGACACAAATGGACATATGAGCAAATTAAATGAAATACAGTGTGACTGAGTACATTTTGAGACAAAAACAAAATCACAGATTACAGGCAAAAAGCAAAGTGATGAAAGCTGAACATAGACAGATCTAGCTGGGCCTCTTGTGCTGCCCATTAAAAATGCCAAGTAGCAACTGTCAAATGGCAAAATTACAAACCGATCAAATTTGAAAACGCATCCCTTTGATACTACATTCATTAACTGACTAAGCCAATATAGATTCTAATTTGCTGGATGAATGGTCGCCTGTAGCAGCAACCTTCCCTCCTACTGTATAAGGCCTGTTGTGTACTGGAACACGTTGACAGCTCTCTCTGAATTAATTGCTTATTGTCTCCCATCATAATGACAGGCATCTCATTAGAGACTCCATCACAAGCACAAAGTCAATCCTTCATCCTCCCGACTGGACCAGCTGACATTTACTTTCAGTCATTTTACATCTGATTTGCATTTAAAGTCGTTTTTTTCAACTGATTATTATTGTTAACCAGACTGCTACAGTTTTTCATCAAGCTGATATATTCTGAGCACTTTCTGAGGTACAAAATTAAGACTCACATGCATGTTCTGAACTGAAATGTAGCAGTACAGTATGTGCAGAAACACACACACACACACACACACACACACACACACACACACACACACACACACACACACACACACACACACACACACACACACACACACACACACACACACTTACCTTAAACTCGTAGGACTCTTCAATGACCACTTCTACTTGTGTGTGTTCACCCAGACTGGGACAGCCCATCTTAGCCACCTCTTCGTCCTCTGCTCCCACCAATGGCTTGTTCTCATTGGAGTCGCCTGGGAGACCACAGAAGTCATACCAAATTAACTTTCAGGAATGAAAAAATGAAAACGCAACTTCTCTTTCCCACTTATTCACTTTACTTTTCTATGATCAATGCAGGGGCTCTGGCTCTGGATTTCATTTTAGAAAATATATGTAATCAGTTGCTAATGCTTAATATTCAAATACTGATGTTCCACATGGGAATCCAAGCTATCAAGCATCCCATGCTTTTATAAACATGCATCCACTAAGAATTTTATGACTTTGTCGCATGAAACGACCCTTCCATAAGTCTTCCTCACTCACTCTCCACGCTCGGCGACAGTCTCTAATTGAGTCAGCTGTTATCAGTGCAGACCAGCTGCAAGTGAAAACAGTACAGTATGTCGTACAGTGTGCGTGCAGTTGAGTCTGTATGTGTGTGTGTGTGCACGTAAATGTCAGTCCACTAGCTCTGTGACAGTGTCATAAAACTAATTATATTTCTTCTGTAATGAAACATGCCCCAGGCTGTTGACACTTGATGTCTGACATGCGGAGTGTGGCCCCTAACACCATCAGGAAGAGAGTCCGTGTTAGTCGGCGAGGGAAAAAGATAAAACAAAATAATTGCCGACCACAGCGGAGGGTGCGGTTTCAATCCCAGTCTGAAGCTGGAGCGTCCATCTAAAACAGCCACTACTGGTCACGAGAAGGAACCGGATAAAGGGGATTGTATCTTTGTGAAGAACCTCTCCTGCTTGACTGGTGCACCCGGAAGAATGGGCTGTGGCGTGAACCTTCATTTTAGCACGTTAACAGAAGTGGCTGGCATCTTCATGTCTATTGGAACAAGCACTCAGCTGTTCACTGCCTACAGAGGTCAACAGTGGCATCTGACAATGAGAAGGAGCCCATTTGAAGGCTCACTACTCGTTCTGCGAGGCTGCATAGGCAACATGCAAACACTCTCACTGTCATGTTAGTGTGGTGACCTTTTCTAACTAGCTCTAAACACAAAGTGCAGTTGAGGCGGAGAGGGATGTCATTGGTTCTGCAGATATGAACCAAAGTTTTGGGCAAAGTGAAAATTTGACCAGAAGATGACACCAGGTGAAAATGTATTAGTTATAATGCACCCTGAAGGACTGAATGTCATATCCCAAATTCCATGGCAGTCCATTCAAGACTGTTCAAGACTAGAGACTGTGACCTATGCATCATGTACATGTTATGCTTCATCCTCTTGAATGACCAACCCAGACTAGAGCCACGTCACAACCAAAACTTAAAAGAGACATATGGTACTGTATTGTGCCAATTTGCCAAATATCTTTAAAGGGCTGAATAGTTCAAAATTAATAAATGAATGAAAAATAAAGAGGAAAAAAGAATCCAATAATTCATCTACCCGCAGCCCCTCAGATATACTGACACCACATTGAGGTAAAACCTGCCACAGATTAGCGGTCTGCCTGCTGTAATGAGACTTTTTAAATTACAACTAAAGCTTTCTACATTCTTAAGTAAAATGTTGGAGGGCTTAAAAGTTTTAGATTCGGGAATTTCCAAGTTCTTTTCAGTAGCTATGCAGCTTAAAAAATATGACAGAGCAGAGCTGCCTCTGGGAAAAGGAACTTTGTTCTATCTGCTCCTCTTGCTGCTTAGCTCAGTGAAATCTTTACAGTAATGACCCCGGACCACAATGAGAGTTCAAAACAACATCTGGCTATTTATATGCCGTACATAACTAAATTATGTAAAGTGTATGGCAATTAAGTGGACCAAGTACTGACTGGGACAGGTTATTATTCATGTGAGGCTGTTGTCATATGTTGTCAAATCCAAAAGAATGTGGTCATATCCAAAAGAATGTGGTCATATCCAAAAGAATGTGGTCATATCCAAAACCTCAAAGCTCGAGCCTGGTACCAGTGGTTCAAATTAAAAGCTGATCGGAGGCTTCAGAAAATCAATGCAGGTCTCGCCCTGTCTATAAGAGATAGGTGTGTAGGAGGCCTAAGACTCTGGTGGCAAAGCTTAACAAAAAAGACTCCATTCTGTCTGTCACGCCCTGCTTGTTCCTGTTCCCCCTGATATTCTCCTTGAACAACCGCCACAAACACACAGCGTAAAGGCAGACGGACCCACCGTGTTTCTGTCCTATCTCCAACAGAACTGGCTCCCCCAGCTCGATGGTGAAAGTCTTGTTCTTCTCATACTCTTCATCATCAATGATCTTCACCTTGACGATCTTCCTGTTGAAAAGAGGAGAGACGGATGAGCCTGAGTGTTTTCCGGACACTGTGTCTCGCGCAGTCCATTAAAACTCAACTCGGAAATTTAAACCCCCCCTCACCGCGTAATTAGACGCGTGAGGTCATTTCTGCCGCCCAGACACAAAACACAGCATCATGGGTTGAGACTGGCACGCGATGAAATGTGCACCCCTCAGTTTTCTCATGCAGGAGACGATAAGGAGCCTCTGCGATGATGAAGGCTGAAGCCCTCGGCGGCATGGCTCAGTGAGGCACTGCACGAGGCTGCTAATTTGTCACGAGCTGACAGTGATGCAATGCACAGCTCAGCCACTGTTGAGACATTTGCAATAAGGTGTACCAAGGGGAGAGACCCAAAATGCAGCGCAGAGAGTTTTGAGGGGAAGCGTGTCACCCCCACACCTTAATAAGTATGTGTGTGTGTGGGGGGGGGGGGGGGGGGGGGGGGAATCAAGTTCGTTATCAACTGTGTCAGCATATTTAGAGATAGAATATGATTTGACGTCCGTGGAGATTCTCATTCATCCAGGTGTTGAATCAGGACAACCAAGTCCATGGACAACTGCAGTTGCTCCTGATTGGACACCCTCGTGAATATGCTTTCATTTGAACTTTGTTATACAAATCTACAGTAATATCAAAAAGCATGGACAAATGATCAGTAGATACAGTATGACATTCTTGTCATACTGCATATTAGTTATGTCGCTTAGACAAAAGCTCAATTGCAAACAGTGTGAAGAAAGGTGACTGCTGCCTTTAATACATTGTTGTATTTTGTATTATTTGGACTTCCTGAGTCTCACTTAGGTCCATTGTGGGTATGTTTTCCTTCTACATAGAGCCAGGGTTGTAAATCATTAAAATAATGCAAGGTTTACATCATGTTTGCTGGCTTGTTGTCCTCTTTGCTGTCTTTGCACAGCAGGTTGTTGCAAAAGAGCGGCACACTTTCAGAAACATTGCTCCATAGCGCCACTACTGGACAAAATCTGCATTGATTTTGAATTCAAATTTTATATTGGTATTTTTTGTTATTGACAGACTAAAATATAATAACAAAAAGAAGAAAAAAGTAGAACATGCTGAAGCCAGCAGTATATTTACTCTGGTTATATGTTAGAGTATTTCATGATACTATAAGTGTCATGAAATATACACGATTATGACGGAACAATATTGTGGACAATACACTGACTGCACTTCAACTAGCTTAGAATCATTTTTTTTGTGACATAAAGGTAGTGCACACATGTAATTCTACATATTAATTCATTGTCTGATATTATGTGTAGTAAAAGGAAAGGATCTGATCAGAAATTCCATAATAATTCTGCAACACTCCCAATTTCAAAATGTTCATTGCAAATGCACATGATACATAGCGTCGGGGCCTCTGGGTGATTCATTAGTCTGGTCTCTTTCTAGCCTGTTTCACCCCAAACTTATCATTCTGACTGCAACACTCCATCTGTATCTGACAGACAGAGGAGGAGGAGCATGTGTTCATTTCCACCTGGTTGTGTCATCATATGCTTCACTGTCAGCCATGTTGACTCTGACGGTGCAAATAAGCTTTGGTTGAACAGAGAAAAACAGGAGGGAGAGATGGAGGGAGGGGAGCAAACCTGGGAGGATGGAGAGAGGGATGTGAGTGATGGAGGTGTAGAGAAGTGGAAGCACATCGTTTTCATTTGTGAGCTGTCACAGCAACAGTGGATAAAACTGGCTGGATGTTCTATTTCCAGCGCCACACATCAGCTCTCCACAGTGTTGCAAAAGATATAAAAATATTGTTTAGTCAGATGTGAAACAGGAGAGAAGAAAACACTTTGCAAACTACATGCAAACCCATTTAAAAAGAGGAGGAGAGATGAAATATGTATCATGGTTTGTATCTCTCAGCTGCCGTTTTGGATTCAATCGTTTCCAGTCATCTGCCTGTATTCATCTTAACTAACAATATACTGTAAAACTGAGTTCATAGAAAATGAATTGAACATAAATGAATCATGGGATTAATGATTGGCTAGACTAGTACTCCAAACTAAAAGAGTTTGGAGGAGACAGTCTTTCCAAAAATAGTGTTAAGTATTAAGTAAGTTTCTGCATGCGTTTTAACATACATCGCTGCTACCGTCCAACCTAGCACTGAGCATTAAGGCCAAGGGACAGGTATTGCTGGAGTCGTGGACACAATCAAAGTTAATGCCAACATTCGAGATATGTCCTGCTCTTAACTGAATTTGGGGGACTATAGCAACCCCAGCCAATGTTACCAGAGGTAGTGTAAATATCTTTGTGTGTGTGTGTGTGTGTGCGCTAATCCAGAGTCAGTTTGGTAGGATTTGGGTTTAAATAAATGATTTAAAATAAGGATTAGTATTCATAGATATTATTCATGTTAGATAGGTCTAACCAGCGGAACAGCAACCCTGGTGTAGATGGTGATAAAGACAGATTAGAGAGGAGGAGGAGGACGAGAGAGGAAAAGAGAGAGAGAAGAGGAAACGGGGGGTTTGGGGACAAAAAGAAAAAAGGCATGCACAGAACGAGAGAGAGAGAGAGAGAAAGAGAGAGAGAGAGAGAGAGAGAGAGAGAGGAGTATGAGTAATGCACAGACTTCAGTGAGATGTGACGAGTTACGATTCAATACACAGAGTTCACTCCGGGGGACAACACACACACACACACACACACACACACACACACACACACACACACACACACACACACACACACACACACACACACACACACACACACACACACACACACACACACACACACACACACACACACACACACACACACACACACACACACACGCTTTTCATATTGCACATCGTACTCATTACACAGATTGTGGTTTGTATGAACAGCCAGCCACCCCCACATGTAGTCATGCTTCACTGGTGATACAAAAAACCCACACATGAACACAAACACACAAACAAATTCAACTGAATGTACACACAAATGTGTTCCAACTAAGGCTTGCGGGATTCATTACCTTATGTATGAGCTAATCTAGCCAATTTACACATTACAGACGGAACACACGCTCATACACACACTGTCACACTCACTGTGGAGCTTTCATTATTCATAGTTGGCGCTGGCTGTGGCAGCATCTGTGCTCCCTTCTCTCCATCTCCGTCTCGTTCCTCCTTACGTCTCTTTTGGGCCCCGTCTCTCGTCTCTCAATCATTTTTCTATTCATCACATCAACTAAAAATCTTTCTTTCACTTTTTTTTCTTTTAGTCATACAGGCTCACAGGCGAGGGCATGGATTAGGCCTTCAACTTCAACCAAAGTCATCAGGACACATTCTGTAGGACTATGAATGTCGGTGTAAAATGCCTGTACCAGAGTCTTGGAAGCAACCATCGGAAACCATCCTGACATTGTCCATCCAGAGCCGTGCCGTTCGCGTGGCTAAAGATAACAACCCAGCCTTCTATATACTGAAGGTGAAGTCTCCGCCGGTGGTATGGTCAACAATTTCACTACAGATCCTCAACAACTACACCACTATCCATAGACGGAACAGGTGTCCAATCAGAGACAAGATGCCCCCATTATTATTTCAGAATTGGACATGCACCGCTCCTTCCCACAAATTTGTGAAATCCGATGACATTCATTATCCATAGAACTGCCTTAGCATCCCACAGAACAACCACCTAACAAATTGCAGACTGTAACCCCGTCACTCTATTGAATTCATGCTGTTCTTCCTGCAGATATAATCCGAAATGCAACACATCACGTCACTTCCCTCCCACCTTGAGTCTGTACTCTCTCTCTGTCTCGCCGTCGCTCTATATTTCTACCTTGTTACTTTTTGACACCTGCTCCCCAGGAAGGTCCTGTGTCAGGCAGTAGCCTCAGTGCCCTGGTCTGTCAACAGACGGACACCAAACACACGGAACACACACACCGACTTCAGTGAAAACCGAACTTGCACTGCCAGAAATAGAGACCGTGACACACAAAGAACAAAAGCAGTGACAAAGTGAAAAAGGGCAACAAAGGATGATTGAAAAGCCCCTAAGAGAATCAAGTCGGCTGTAAATTAGATTGATGGATAAGTTTCGTATTCCTGCTGTGTGTGCGTGTGCGTGTGTGTGTGTGTGTGTGTGTGCGTGTGTGTTTGCATGTGGCTTTAAACTTTTTACAGACGTGAATGACTGAGCGACAGTTGATTTGATTAGTCGTGACCTCATCGCATTACTTAATGGACAAAACCTCTCTTCACATCTCAGTCTCCATTGCTTTCCATTTGCTTCTGGCTCCAGCTCTACTTTTGATTTACGACCACTAGGAGCCCTGTGTTAATGTGTGCCCACCATATTTTTAGGCTCACACCGAGTGTGTGTGTGTGTGTGTGTGAGCGAGAGAGAGAGAGAGAGAGAGAGAGAGGGAGGGAGAGAGATCATCTCAGAAAACCACAGCAGCAAACAATTCATTTTCTTGAGTGAGGTATATATATATATATATATATATATATATACACACACACACTTCAGTTTTGCCATTTCTGCTTCTAGCTGAAGCACTAACTCACACGCACAGAGCGACTTGTGATAGAATTGCTGCGACAGAAGATTTGGGGTGAAAATAGAACAGTGTAGAGGTCAGAGATCAGCAAGCAATTCGTTGTTTGCTGTTTCGTCATAAGTGCAAATGTATATACATATATACACTATTCCCTTGGAAAAGTCATACTCTTCTTCTATGACACTTGTTTTTGGTTAGTGTGTTTTGGCTTTGTAGGTCAGTGAAACCAATGACATTTAATTTACTTTTACATGGATGATAGAGATATATATGGATTCACATCAATGTACTTAAACTCAAGTCAAATACCTTGTTTGAACTTGAAGTTTTTTAATTAACTGTAAGGCTGAACACCTAATTTCTACAGTTACTACTGTCACCATTTATCACTGTGAAAACTGCTGACATTAGAGTCAGTGGGATTTCTGAGCGACAGAAGCTTTTTAGTATTTAGAGATAACAAAGTGAAAAATGGCAAAAATTACAATATAAAGATAAAAATATGAAAATATGTCAAAATATAGAGCCGTATGTGATCGAGTGATGCGAGTCTGGCTGAATCTTTCTTCTTCGTCATGCACACACACACACACACACACACACACACACACACACACACACACACACACGCACACACACGCACACACACGCACACACGCACACACACGCACACACGCACACACACACACACGCACACGCACACACGCACACACGCACACAAGCACAAAGCTACAGGAGCAGGTAGGCTCTAATCCTCTATTCAGCTCTTCGTGTCCGAGCGGAGGCAACACACAAAACAATTTGAGGAAGGCCAACAGAGAGAGCGAGCGAGATAAAAAAAAGCTCTTAAGGGGAGAGATATTACCCCTCTTAATCATATCATGGAACGCATAATGAGAAACCGCACAAAACACACACTCGGTGTCACCCACAAACACACTGGAGCCGAGAGAGGTCTCCTGCTGTGGTGTGTAATAAAGTTGTGTCTCTGGCGTGTGTGTGGGAAGACGGAGACGGATAGGTGAGGGTGAGGAAGAGGGACAGAGTGAGATATGAACATAAGAGGATTAGGATGTGACAGAGGGGAAAGAGGGCAAGAGGATAAAGGATGAGGAACATGAGGAAGGGAGGGAAACATGTCAACAGAGGGGAGGGTTTCGCTTAAACAGCAAATATTTTCAGGGGTAAAGGTGGCCCACGGATGACACTCTCTGGTTTCAAACCAGGAGGGGTTCATACGTGCACAATCTCGCCCCTTATGATTCCACTGTGCTCCAAATGAAATTTCTATGTTTCTTTGAGGCATGCGTCACATGCATTTTGGGGACCAACCTACCAAAGCTGATAGCCCAGCTGGCTTTTGTTTAACCGGAGCAGCTGACACAGATGGCGTCCGCTCAGCTCCAAAATATCTGACGGATGTTCACAGACAATCAAAGTCTGGAGGTGAGACGTGGATCCCAAATGACAGAACATGCCAATGAACATTTAATGCAAGAAACGTATCATCAAACAGCCAGAAAGGATCAATTTAAAGACAATTGGTGAACCATCTGCTTTTACAAAAAGAGGGCAATATGTCCATGACAAAAATGAAAGGCAGAATATTCAGTTTCTTCTTAACAGGGCGAGTTAAATCGCGAGGTTTCTGAAATGAATTTTTTGACTTTCTGCCCGTATGACTGAGGAACATATCAGGGTTAATCTTTGCGAAGGGTATAAATGTTTATTTGTTGCTCACAATATTCAAACGTTACCAATACTAGTAACTCATTTCTGGTTGAAACCGTCTAAACAATAGAGTTCATTATCTAAGTAATATATTTTGTGTTTTAAAAAAAAGCACACAATGCTATCTTGTTTGCAAAACCACAGCGAACAACAAATGTTCATGAAGTTTTGAACATACAATATGATCGAATAATGTGTGACAAATCCATCTGGGGTATGAAAGTGATGCTCAGACAATACGTGTGTGAAAAACCCTGCGCTGAGCTGTAACCCAGTTGCTGCACAAGAGGCTTCCTCTGTAGCAACACAAGTCCCGCTTCACACCATCTAACAGCATGGAAACACAGGAGAGTGACATGGGAGAACTTCCATTTTGAGAAAACAATCTTTGGGCTCTGCACTCGACTCTCCGTTGGCATCGGGGAAGGAGAGGGCAATAGAAGAATGACAGATGAAAGGGAGGGAGAGAGCTTGATAGAATCTGATGGGTGATACAGTATGGAGGACGTATGGTTGGCATGGAAACCATGGAGACAGGCAAACACATCACCCACACATATGCATGCACAGACATACATTATACACAAACGCACACGTCACAGTCGCTTATACACCTCATATATTGTACATGCTTAAGTGTGTCTTCAGATCAGCCTTGGATAGCATAGTACACACACAGAGTACATGCATGCTAATGCCTTCCTATCTGTATTACGTTGTGTAGGATTAAGCTATGTCACAAATCACACACACACACACACACACACACACACACACACACACACACACACACACACACACACACACACACACACACACACACACACACACACACACACACACACACACACACACACACACACACACACACACACACACACGATGCATGATGTACTGTAATCCAGAGGAGCTACTGTACTGATATCCTCCGGGAATAGAGGAGGGGAAAAATCGGGATGCAGGAGAATACGATCAAGAATTGACAGCAAGAAGTGTCAAGTGCAAATGGGGGGGAAAGACTGACAGTAAAAAGAGGCTAGAAGATGAGAGGCTCACAGGAGAAGAAAGAGAAAGAAGAAGAGAAGCTGGGAAAATGGCAGGGGGTAAGAAAGAAGTAATCGGATAGAAAGGGAAATAGAATGAGGTATGGAGTGGGAAGAAGGGGAAGGAGGAAAGGAAGAGGAGAGAACGAGTGATTATGATGAGAAACGGGGGATGGGGTTGATCCAAAGCGGTGCCCACATGGAGGTTGGAGTCAGCGGAAAAAGCATGTAAGCACCACTGTGACTTCTCCCATCGGGTTAAAAGTGGAATAGAACAGAGAGGAGCTGACGCACACAGTTTACATTGAATGTGCATCACACACATTCACAGTGGCAGCGGTACAGCACGCAATCTGCACAAGTGACTGTGCGCAATCTGCATGTGCATCACACGCATTTACTTCTGCTTCGATCAAGATCTATCCCCCGCAACTTCTCTGCCTCTCCTCCTTTATCAATTCATACTCAAACGTGCTTCATTTGCATGACCCGGTATTGGGTGTTGCGAAAAGATGACAAACATGTGACTCCTTATTGGATTTACATGGGAGATATTTCTGGTGGCCCATTTTGATAGATATATTGCTCTGATATGTTTTGATTTAGATGAGGAAGAGTGAAGATGTGCTGATTTATGTGCCCATATCGGGAACGCTGCGAACCCCCACCACTCTCTCTGCCTCTGTCGTGTGTGATGTCTCTCGGTGAGGGTCTCATGAGGAAAAGACTGCACTTAACGGTTTTCAAAGGGAGCACAAAAACACATTTCGCAGGAATGCATCATCAACACTTCATATACAATTGGTCAGAATTGGACTCACTCTCGCAGTGTGGGGAGACAGGAATGAGAGAACATTTGAGGCTCGGACAGACACTGCCACTTTTTCATGGTAGTTTGCCCTCCTTGCGCAATTTGAGTCCGTTCAGAAAGCGAGTGAGGCATATATCAGGATCCCAGTGTGGCAGTGCCACGGGTTTTTGGGGGTAGAGAGGAATCACAGATTGCCGTTCGCCTCCAAAGGGATTCGGCCGACTTCATGAGAGCGCACGAATCCGCAAATCAGCTGAGAGTCTTTTTGATGTGGCTAGTTCCTCATGGGTCAGGGGTTTGACCGATCAGTTTGACTTTACGTAACGGTTTATGTAACGGCTTGTGTTGTCAGCCATGTTGCATCCATCCCAGGAAGAACCGGAGCGTAGTTCAGCCCTGGAATATGGTCGAGTATGGAGAAAGGGACGAGAAACTTTCACGTGAACAGTATCAACTACTGTGGCGTGATAGAATCATCGTTATTACTTCATAATTCAGTTTGTCCCTCAGACACCAAAAGCAGTGAGTGAAAATTAAGACCCTTTAAGAGTCTAGATAAACTAAATAGTAATAGGCTTTGCAGCTGCTGTGCAGTTTTAGATTCTCTAATGCTTTACATTTTCCTGCATTTTTCAGAAAAAGGAAACAACAATACCTAATTTGGGCATTTTTTAATTTTTATTAAATGTACAATTCCACTAGACTACACAACTATGAATAGTTCATATAATTAATCCCAGACTCTTTAGCCTGACAATGTTTCAACCTGTCATTAGGCAGTTGCCATGGTGATGACCAAGATGCATAATAACCACCCTGCTCTCTCCGTGTTGCTGTTGTGTTTTAGAAGACGTCCTTTAAACCTCACGTCTGCCAGTTCCACAGAGATGCCAAGAGACATGGATGGATGGAAATGAGCACGAGAAGGGAAAAAGGGGGGTTTGGGAGGGAAAAAAAAGAAAATTGAGACAAACAGTATGGAAATACAAAACAGAAATAAAGAAGCAAGCCGACGAATGTAAGGATGAAAGATGGATGAGTCAATAGGTACCAACAGATGAAGAGATTACAGCCAAAGCGAGTGAAATGCAAGGTGGGGGAAATATGTCCAAAGAAACTAAAGACGAGAGAGAGAGAAAAAAATGAATGAGTAAAAAGAATGACAGACATTATTTTATCTAAACCACTCGTTATTCCTCCTCCATCTTTATCATGGCTGAAATAAATGATGAAAAACAGGCAGCGTTGAAGACAAAGACAAGATAGATGAGTGACAGGCACTCGTCCTTCCTCCTCTTCTGTTATCATCCCGTTCTCTTACTCCCCATCCCCTCTCGCTCTTTCTCTCTCGTCTTGTCTGTTCTCATGTATGTTTCAATGCTTGTCATCACATATTAATGTTGTGGTCAAGTAAGGGGCTGCCAAAGAGATCCGTGAATCTGTTCCACCATAACCGAATTGTTCACTTTACTTCATACAGTTTTCATGTAATTGTTACGATGAAATTTTCATTAAAGTGTACTGAGGTGAATAATGTTTCTTATCTTATCAATCTTTCAACATAAAGTTAACAATGCTTGTTGTGTTTTTGCATCACAGTGAAGATTTCTTTACACGCTCCAATGTTTCCAATCTGTGTCAGTAAATTTATGAATACCAACTAATTGTGCTGGAAGCCGGGTTTTACAGTGAGCATGAAAGCAAAAGCTCTTTTGCTTAAACCGGAAGTCGATGACTGGAACGCACTTTGAATCATGGGTAAGGAAAGTACCAAGTCAGGAAAAAGGTGGATTGTGCGTTATTTATAGTACTTAACTGATTAAACACTAAACCTCCACATAACTTCACTATTGAAATAATGACGGCCTTTTAATTGAAAATGTATTTTGACACATAGATCCTCTTTGGGGTCAAACTTGGTAATAAAACACAACCCTTCTCAAAGCCATCATCACTTAGTTAGAATGTAATGTACAATTTGTCAGGTCTCTTAGCGGTGCATATATTTGAACACATTTTCAATTCAATTAGAACAAATCACTTGAGTTTTGGGGCCATAGGGCCACAGTTGGCAATCCAGTTGTAGGTCACTAGAATTGAATATAAAGTCCAGTGGGTTGAGACAACATCTGGCAGCACTGCGTGAGTTTTGTACTGGCTGACCCACTGGTGGACTGATGCTGGAGAACGAAGGTGATTAGTCAGGGTCCTCACAAATATCGACATTCTGCTTGAATAGCACCTGGGTTTGATGGATCGACATCAGCAGGTCAAGGTGAGAGCCTTTAAACAGTGCCCACACACAAACACACACACACATATATATATATATATATAAACACATATACACACACACACACACACACACATATATATATATTTTCATGCCAACCGCTGGCAAGGCTGCATGTGGACGACGGCCAAAGGCCTTCACTCACACGCCCTGACTCTCTCCCTGCCCCTGCCACAGTAGGAATTACCACCCCTCTATTTACAGCCCCTCCATCTCCCTCACTCATCCCTCTTCCCCCTTCCCTCCACTAATCTCTCTATCCACCACCCAGGGTGCCAACACTTGGCCTCACCAAATGTGAGCCATTCTCCTCATCCGTCTTCCCCTCTATATACTCTTCCTCCTGCCCCCATTTGTTTCACTTCGCTCCCCTCTGGTGATTATTTGCTCCTGTTCTCTCTCTTCCCACCTCCACCTGCCCTTTCCTCACCCATCTGTCTCCCCTCCCCGACTCTGCCTGCGTCTGTCTTTCTGCCCCCCCCCCCCTCTGGACCCATTCATCTTCCTCCGACACCTTCACTCTCGTCCCGTGTCCCCTCCATCCATCTTTCTTTGTCTTTTATCCATCACTCTCAAGTGTGTTTATAACCTGGAGATTGTGAGAGAGTTTCTCCCTTTTTTGTCATTGACCATCAGGGAACATCAGAGTGATGAAGTCGAGTGAGCCACAAAGAATATCAGTGTGCACCAAGTGATAGTAAACGTGAATTATATTAGTTGTTGCTACTGATGTTTTAACTAAGTGTTTTATACTTGGTTACATGTGGGTTGTCCCTTTTTAACCCATTTAGCGGGAAACAACATTGCAAAAACATCAATTTATATATTTTCCCATAAATTATTAGGGTCTAACTATTGTAATGCATTTAAGGGGTTATACACATTAAAAATAACCATTAAGATTTCATTATTGGCAACTTGGGGGCAGTAACAAATTGGCGTTAATGTCACCCTAAAATAATAAATTAGCAAACAGTTTGTTCACTTATCACTGTAGGTATCCCCTTTCACATTATACATAGGAATTTGACCCATTATTTATAGACACATTGATTAGTGCAGCTTGAAATGTTACAAGGTAAAATAAAACATTTTAGCTTTATACACTTCTTTTCTCCTTTCTTCCTGTCTTTGCGCCTCAATAACCAGCATCTCACATTTATCCTCTCTTACCGTATGTCTCATCTCTCTTTGAAATCACTCTCTTTTTACTGCCCCCCCCCCCACTCTGTCCCTTCATTTCATTTAATAGGCACTTGCAGATGAGTCTGGGCACTTTCAACCACACCCTGTAGAATATTTGTTTGTTCGTGTCCCCTCTCTCCTTCACCTGCCACTCTCCCCCTTCACAGCATCTGACTTTACAGATCGTTCAAAACGAAAGTCGTCCCCACACTCAGCTTCATAGGCAATACATTTATGGCACAATAAAGAAAAATCGATAATCACAAGCCATGCAGTTCACTAATAATTGCTTACAAAAGAGCGCACATACACTTAAAGTGTGTTTTTAAAGTCTTCCCTGTGCTGACCTTCATAAACTTTCTAGACTCCTCCAGCTCTCCCACCAGTAGACATGTTCAAACTTCTTCTGCTATTGACTTTCCCTCACAGAAACACACAGAAGGAAAAGGGAACAATACATTTAAAGTAAAGGAGGATGCAGGAGAATGCATTTTAAAGTGAAGGGTGATAAAGATGGTATGGGCAAATGATAAAGTGGTCAGTGATGCAGCGAAGGAGAGAGCAGAGGAGGTGAGAAGGAACTGATGGGTGAGCGATAAGACAGTGAGGGATGATATATCATCCTATACAATGACGAGGGAGACAGAGAAGATCTCTACAGAGATAAATACAGAAGATGAAGGATAGAGTGACAGACAGATGGACGTTGAGGAGTGAGGGGCAGATCAGGGCACGATATTAGGATGGAGATGGAGAGAGTTGGGGGAGGGTAAAGGGAGGAAGAATGATAATGAGAGAAAATAAGGGAAAATAAGGGGACAGACAGATTAAAAAGATGAGTTAAGGGTGTCAGGTGGAGGAGGAGGATGAAGAGGACGAAGGAGAAGAAGAAGAAGAAGAAGGAGAAGAAGAAGAAGAAGAAGAAGAAGTAGAAGAAGTGGAGAAGAAGAAAGTGAACTATTGCACTGGAAGGAGTACCGAGAGGGAGAGATGTGAGTTGAGATGGAGAGCTTGTGTGAGTCACATTGTCTCCTCCGCAAGCTATTAGTGATTTAATCACTCTGACATCAGTGTGTGTGTGTGTGTGTGTGTGTGTGTGTGTGTGTGTGTGTGTGTGTGTGTGTGTGTGTGTGTGTGTGTGTGTGTGTGTGTGTGTGTGTATCATACCAGATTACCCTGAGCTAGTGCAGTCAAGAACTGGCTCATCACTCTGCCACAGCAGCGTGCATTCATCATGTCAGTCGTGTTCCTCAATCTCTGGGCTCAGACCCCAAACTGGTCGTAGGGTTCCTTTGGGTGGGTCTCCACTAGACTGATGTACAGTAAGCTCTTACTAACCTACATCCTCTGTGGGACTGACATTAGCAGTGTGACAAAGCTCAAAGCGGATCTAATATCGCAGGATCGTGGTGACACTGCAGAAACACACAACATTTCAGGTCTGGTAACCCCAGCATTTAAAATGGCAACATTTTGCAGCAATTTCAATTACTTCAATGGATTATCTTACAGGTGGTAAGAATATTTAAGAGAAAAAAAATTCAACTTTGATGAACTGGGTCAAATTTGCGATGTTAAACCAACAGCATATTCTCCTCGGAGTGCCGACTACCTATCAAAAGAAGAATAAACATGAATAAATGACATCAATGAGTCTTAGATGACAAGATGGCCCGGTTAAGGTCTTTAAAACGACCACATAGGTCGTAATAAGCTGCTTGAAAACAAGGAAAATCTTGACAGTGACGCTAAATTACAGAATCACAACCAGATTTTTACGGTAAATGTCGTGTTGGGTTCTTTGCATGAATGCATGATCAGTTCCTCAAGACTGTTTTCTGCAACTTAATTTTCCTCAGAAACTGATTGGAACCTAATGGAATTATTTTAGTTATTTAAATGCCAAAGTAAAGCTATCGAATAAAAATCACTGCGAATGAAAGATTGTTGATTGACCACTGCTATTATCATCATCTGCAATCAGCACAAACTTGCTTTTCTTATTATTTTATTTAAAACATCCTTAACGTCCTTTCTCCTCAAATTAAATTTAAAAAGAACACAGTTATCTAAGCATTTATCATCTGATTGCAAAAAATGGTAAATGCAGCCTGTGTAGCAATCAAACGTTTTTCTCTTTTGTTGTTACAAGAGTTTGGTAAGATCTGCATGTGAAACGTGATAAAACTGTTGGAAAGTTGAGTTAACAGAAGAAACAAGAGAGAAACTGGAAGGGCCAGACAATTGTGTGAAATATTGTGTAAAATAAATAAGTAGATTGACACAATGTGTGCGTGTTTTCAGTCATGTGATTCACAAAAGAGAAGCTCAGAAGAGCCATTTGAGTTTGTGAACCTGAAATTAAAAAAACAAATCCATTTGTTGTAAATTTCAAGGAGAGGAATTTAAACCACATTAAATTCAGATCGT
Source organism: Scophthalmus maximus (assembly GCF_022379125.1). Classification (NCBI taxonomy): domain Eukaryota; kingdom Metazoa; phylum Chordata; class Actinopteri; order Pleuronectiformes; family Scophthalmidae; genus Scophthalmus; species Scophthalmus maximus. The sequence continues at coordinate 29,708,688 of NC_061516.1, read as the reverse complement.
TTTCAAAGTAAAAATATTATAAAGCAAGAAAATCTGTGGTATTTGACTTTTAACACTAAGTAAACAGTTTTGAATATGTTTCATATATGACGAGAAGTCTTCTCAGCCTCCACCAAACACTTGCTAGAATAGTTCCCAAGTCAAGTCTGGTTACTAAGGGTGACCAGGCTTTTGCCAATAGGTTTGTAAAATCATTGCTTAAAACATATACTGAGGGGAAACACTTTTCTATCTGCTTTTTACTGATTTACTTTTTTTTACTCATTTTCTTTTTCTTTATCCTTCTTTTTTTGTAATCTGTTAAGATAAATGCTTTGGAAATAAAGTCTTATTTTATTATCATTATATTCCCTAGAGCAGCCTCCGCATGACATATGACATATGAGGGAAGAAGGAGGGCGCTCTTCTTTAGACATTTCCAGTCACTTCCAGTGGCAGATGGTGGAAGCAGTGGAGAACTAATTTAAAAAAACACTTCCCACATGTTTATCCTCCTAGAAAGAAAAAAAAGGAAACAGCAAACCCAGACAAAACATTGGATTCATGGCAAACCAAGGTTTTCTCTCTTCTTTTTTTTCATAAGAATTTGCAGTGGTGTGAAACAGAGGCCACTAGTCACTGCAAACAGGCCACATTTGTTAAGGAACAATTCCAGGATAGTATAGTACTTCATGAATTTATAAAGGGCCGACCATGTTGTAAGCCCAACCCTCTGCAGTACATTATTGTCCGATGTTTGTCTCACATCAGAGAAGGGATGGATTCTTTTTTTTTGCCACGGCCTGACCGAGAATCGAACCCCGACCACGAATACCAAAGCCGGTGGTGTAACCCACTAAGCCATACCAGCTGCAGCAGCAGTAGCAGGTGATTCAGTCAGTCTGTTTAAAAACTAAGACTGAATAAATGAAAAAGTGGCACCTCGGCTGACCCACCCCGAAGCTTCTACCGCAGCCTCATTGGTCAATGGAGCCGGCGCTGAGGCCTTTAATGTGGTCTCAGTGAACGGGGTGGGGGCAGGAAGGCCCGGGGACGATGGGAGGGGGTGTAGTGAGTGTCTCTCTCCCCTGTCGAGGCTCTAATCATGGGCATGGAAGGGCAGAGGACCAGCAGCCTGGTGCCACAGCTCACGGCAGGTCTCCCAGCCGTGATTGCAGGGTGTGTGCTGCCCACAGGGGTTTGATCACAGGGATCCGCTGGCAGGAGTCAGCATGTGCGTGTGCCTCTGTGTGCGTCTTTGGCCGGGCACAGAGCTCCGACCATAGGGCGTGTTTTCTTTGTGTGTGTACGCTTGGCAGAGAAAATTGCCGGGACTTCAGGGCTAAAACAACAACCACAGGGCTATAAGAAGTACAAAAGGAGAGGGACCCAGAGCGGCTGAAAGAGAACTGAGACAGGGAGTGACAGGGATGTGTGACAAAGACAGAGGCATGGAGGGAAAGAGGAACCAAGAGGGGGGGGGGAGCAGAGGCCGCAGGGTTTTCATTTCAGTGTCATAGCTGTTTGGAATGTGAGCAGAGCAGCATGTCCACCTTCCAATACACCTGTCTAACCCACTGCTATGAAATCCGTAACCGTCAGGATCGCTGTCGTTGTGTTTGACCCACAAATCAATAGACTTCTCTGCTGTTACGCAGCAGCAATGCAAGACAAAAGAGAGCGAGAGAGCAGCCAGAGGCAGGGATTAAAAATGGGTGAAAATTGTGTTTAGAGGAAGCCAGAGGTGGGTGCGTGCGTGCGTGCGTGCGAGGCAGCCAGTCGAATTACTGTAGTACAGAGAAAAATGTCAATAGGCAAACAACGGACGGCGGCTGCCACATCGATTTTAATACGCAGCTGAAACACACACACACACACACACACACACACACACACACACACACACACACACACACACACACACACACACACACACACACACACACACACACACACACACACACACACACACACACACACACACACACAGCTTCTAAAGTTGTTAAAGATGTAGGGTTAAGCTACTTTACTGTGACTGCTCTGACATTAGAGGAGATGAGGAGAAGGGGGAGTGGGGGAGGGGATGAGGAGAGAGAAAATGAGAGGGGGGAAAAACGAGAAGAGGCAAGAGGCACAAAAAGAAAAAGATAGAGAGAAGCTGGATTCATTTTTTCCCCTCTGTGTGTCTATTAAATTCTATCTTTCTTTCTCTCTCTCTGTCCTTTGCCTTCTCCCTGTCAGGCACCATGACCATGCCACAATGTGATCTGCTCTTTTGCTCGTCTAATCTTCAAAATCCGTCGGCTAATGAATGTTTGCCTTCACATATTAAAGAACAAACAAAAGATACGCACGCACACAGTGGCAGATGCTTTCGAGTCTTAAAAAAGAAATGTTGTATAAATTCAATAACAGATGGAGAGAACGAATGCTAAATATGTACAAAATATGGTCGAAGTAAATCTTTACTTCGAATGAAAACACTTTGCAGCAGAAAAATTAATCCTTGGAAGGAAACCACAAATCAAAATAAACAACAAAGCTCCCTTCTGTACTCCCATAATTATTCTCTTTTGTTCTATATCTTCCTTTCCACCTTCCGTCGCTTTCTGGCGTCTCCTCGGGGTTGCGCCTACAATGGTACGGAGGGGGATCAAAAGTTGCTAAGGCAACAAACAGAGAGAAGAACGAGGAAGAAAACCTTGTCATACTTATGGAGACGGAGGAGTCCTATGGTCTTCGGTGGAGCGGAGAGAAGGGGCGAACCGGAGGGAGGCAGGGAAGTTGAAAGTGTTTCTCTGCCCATTAGCAGGCTGCTATTCGAACCTGAGAGGATGTGCGGTGTGTAGAAGACAGTGAGACATCAGAGGAGGAAACTGCTACTGCTAAGTGTGAAAGCAGTCCTGGAAATACTGTGTGTTGACTTACTGTCTATACGAAAGCTTCGAGAGTCACTTTTGTACAATACTGTAGAGAAGACAGAAAAATGTACTGAGGAGTAGGTTTTAATGTTGGGATCCTCCATGATACAATCTCATAATAAAATGTGTGGCTCATACTGTACCTAAACTGGTTACTGCAATAGACATTGTGTTTGTTTCAACCCTGCCAACACCTGACAATTTTAACGCGGGTGATTAATGCAAACATCAAGTGGTGTCATATTTCAAAAAAAATGTGTTGTCAAATTGAGTAAATACAGTATGTCTTTGAATTGGAATTATTATTAAAAGCTGCTCCACAATAGAAATAAACCCCTCGACACCACACGTTGACCAAGGTGTTCAATAAGACCAAGGTGTTCAATAAGACATCTAACACCTGTTCAAGAAAATATTGTGATTTTCTCGTTTACTTGTTACTGTAACACATGTGTATAATAAAGTGTGCAGTATCATAACTGATCTCAGAAGAGTGGAAGCTGAGTCAAGGGCAGCTGGACAAGCACTCTTATCTGTAGCTGGCCATAGCGAGTCGGACAATGACAGATGTGATGGATGCAACAGGTTGGAGTCAACCTATAGCCTCCAGAGACAAGGCCCTGCAGCGGCTACACAAGGCCAGTAAATTACAAGATAAACACAAACAGGCAACATCAGATCCTTTATGGGACAGAACGCTGTTCTGAGACCAGATGAGAGGAGAGATGTGGCTCCTGCTTGGTCATCATTCTAAGGGATGCCGGGTCAAGCACTGCTCTGCCTCGCTTGTTGTGACGGCAGGCCACTTAAGCCGTGTGCTGATAAGCAACGTGCAGACAAGCGGAAAGTTTGGAGAACGGTGAAGATGCTACGGTGTGCCTGTGGAGTGTGTGAATGCACGCACATGCACAGAAAGACACACTTCAATGCGCGCGCACACACACACACACACACACACACACACACACACACACACACACACACACACACACACACACACACACACACACACACACACACACACACACACACACACACACACACACACACACACACACACAGCACACACAGCACAGCTCTTTTGCAGGGATTTGCAGTTTGAAGGATGTTTTATTTTGGGAACAGCATTGGGTTAGTCACCGTACTTTGGTGACAGACGGAGGAACAGGTTGCAAATATCAAACCCTTTACAAGCACTGTGACACGCGCACGAACACTCTCACCCACGCATCAACACAAGCACTCTCACACTCCCGCTCTCCTCGTCTTTCCGAGAAACAACAGTGTGCTGCCTAAAACTTACACGCCGACTTTTCTTTCACCAGCAGCGAACATATGATCACAGCTCTTCTGATGGCTATGTCAAAAAAGACAATAAGATGCTATGCTTGGGCTTCATTGACGCAACATGGCAGCATGCTGGGATTACAACAGTGCAGAGTGGCAATTTAGCTGGTGCACTTCAGAAAACGAAATTACAGATCCCTTCTCACTGAGCGGAAGGTTGCCCATTGAAATGTGTTGGGGTTTTTCTTGCATTGCATGAGATTGGTCCAGTTGACCGTACATATAGCTTAGCAACCATCACTAGGCACAGCATGCCATAGCGCTGTGGATGGGGCTGTAGTTAGAGCTAAACTCAGTAAATAAAGAGTGTGGATGTTCTTCTCTTTTTGTAAGTCTTTCAGAAAACCAAATGTACATGAAGATTGCAACTTAAGCTGTGTATTAGCATTAAAGCAGTAAAACAAGGGTTTCACACTGGACACTAAGTCTTGTTGGGTAGAAATATTTACCCCTCTGAAACTCCAAGGGGTGCTCTGTGCTACGTGTTTTTCCAAACCTCCAAAAATGTTGGAGGAGGTTTTTTTACAATTAGTGACACACACACACACACACACACACACACACACACACACACACACACACACACACACACACACACACACACACACACACACACACACACACACACACACACACACACACACACACACACACACACACACACACACACACACACCTGTCTCTGTCATCTTGGCTGTGACTGAGTTGCAGGTCAGACGAAAGCTAAGAATAAATGGGTCCTGCTGAGCCCATCTCTCTGCATCTTATACACACTCTGTTCACTTTGCCTTTGGCTTCTGCGCACACGCACACAGGCACACACACAGGCACACACACACACACACACAGGCACACACAGGCACACACACACACAGGCACACACACACACACACACACACACACACACACACACACACACACACACACACACACACACACACACACACACACACACACACACACACACACACACACACACACACACACACACACACACACACACACACCTGTCTCTGTCATCTTGGCTGTGACTGAGTTGCAGGTCAGACGAAAGCTAAGAATAAATGGGTCCTGCTGAGCCCATCTCTCTGCATCTTATACACACTCTGTTCACTTTGCCTTTGGCTTCTGCGCACACGCACACAGGCACACACACAGGCACACACACACACACACACAGGCACACACACACACACACACACAGGCACACACACACACACACACAGGCACACACACACACACACACAGGCACACAGGCACACAGACACACACACACACACACAGGCACACAGACACACACACACACAGGCACACGCACGCCCTCTCATTGACCAAAAGACCAAGAGATAGAGAAAGAAAACAGAAAGAGATGAAGACAGAAGATCAGGAGAGACTCGAACAAGAGAGAGGTAAATAAAAGAATTAACCGACAGAGAGATTTAACTACCTTCTGTGTATATAAAGGGAGCGAATACTATAGATTGATTGTGCTGTTTGCTGTAAATGTATGTGTGATTTCCCGCAGAGTGACACTGAAGTGGGAAAACAACACACTGACATTAACATGCTTTCGCACACAAGCACACGCACACGCATTTACTCCCTCCGTTCATCACTTTGCTCTCGCTACATCACTGAGTCATGAAACACTATATTCCTCACTTTCTCCTTTCTCCCCCACTTCTTCCCTAGTATGTGTACTTAAAGACTGCGTATTCATAAAAGCTTTTCTCTTTGGGAATTGATTGTCCACTTCAATCCAAGCTTTAAGGCATTTGCCCAGCAATTTCTTTTCATTCAGATTTTTTTTCACATAGCTACACTACTTTTCCAGTAATTTGAACAAGGGTGGCGTGCTGGTTAATGAGCAGTCTTGAATTAGCGGACCCAAGTTTAAAATTGGAACGCTCCTAAATCTCTCAACTGTTGACAAAAAGCAGTCGAGACCCTCTTATCGTCAGCTGTCTGTTGTGTTTAAGATGATGAATTTAAGAATAAAAATGAGAAAATAATGAAAACTTGAATAAAACATGTAGTAGTGTAAACATGTATTTGTTTACACTACTGCAATGTGCTCTAAGTCTCCAACAGTTTGGTGGGAGCCATTGATTTATGCATTGATCTACTGTCATTTCTAAGCACTTCAGCATGGTGCTTTTGTAAAGCACCTCTTAACGTAAAGAATGTTCATTAAATGATTTTACAATCATCTGGGCCTTTACATGATTTTGAGAAACAGGACCCTGGTCTTTCAAAATACCTGTCCTGAGGAACTCCCCACGACTGGCAAACTGACCTTTATGTCTGAGCAAGCATCCACCCTGCTGAAGTAGAAATTAGCAATCTGTCAAATCCCTGTCAGAGCCCAACTGAGACCTGACCTATGACAGATGGAAGAAAAGGAAATTGAGAATTTAAGCTTGTGTCCTTTTCCTTTTCCATTTTATTTTCCTCTCCTCTGCTCCTGTCAGTTCAGCTCCAGTGGCTTTCAGATTTTCTCCAAGGATGTTCAGCATCACTTGGCCAGCCCACGACCACCACCGCCGCCGCCACACTACAGTTTCCTCAAGCTTGTTCCAAAAGCTTAATTCAACAGACAGAATAAACAAGGGGCAGAAAAAATATTTTGTTGTTTGACTGCATCACAGACAAAAAAAGAGTCAATGCAATTATTATGGATGAGTGACATACTGTAGGAGGGACAACACACGTGGAGGGAGCGTGTGGACACTGAGTTATGTCTGGGTTGTGATCCGGCTAAATTACCTTGGCAGTAAGTCTCTTTTCTCTGAGTAAAGGCTCCGACAGAGATGGATGGATGGAGATGACGAGGAGAGGTGTAAAATAAGAGAGGAGGAAGAGGTGCAGAGAAGGGAAGTTAGGTGATAAAGAGAAGGTGAAATAGGATGAAAAGGTGTAAGGTTCGGAGGAAGAAGGAAAAGGGGGAGGGAAAGTCTGACAGTGTAAATAAGTAAAGGTGAAAGGCAGAAGGGAGGAAGATGCAAATGAAGAAAAGTTGCGGGTGTACAGGAGCGAGGGATAAGGGAGGGGGGAGAGACAGGAGATGACAGGTGACAGGGAGGTGAGGGTAGGAGAGAAGGTGAAGGAACGAGGGAGGAGGAGGAGTGGAGGAGGATGATAAAACTCATTGTGCATCGACGACAATCTAAAAATACACCAACAGATATACGGGGGATGGTAGGAACGAAGGAAGAAAGAAAGAAAGAAAGAACGAAGAGAGCAGTTGCAGCGAGAAAAGACATGAAAAAAATAAAGAGGGGAGGGATATTATGAGAGAGTGCAGACTGAACGAGAGGAGAAAGAGACTGATGAAGTGAGGGAAGAGAGAAGAGAGGGATGAGAAGAAAGGGATAAATAAACGGAGAGAAAGAGCTTGTGGGATACTGCTAATGAGGGAGGTAGTAAGCCACCCTAAGCCTTAATTCAAGAACTGATAAGACCTCTAGTGAAACGAGTGGAGAGATGGATGAATGGATGGATGGATGGATTCAGTGTCTCTGGCTGTAAAAAGAGAGAAAGAACGTGAGATCTAGAAAGAAAATTGGCGGGTGAAGAGAGGGAGTTCACACGATGAAAGAGCGCTGAATAAAAGGTGGATTGCCGAGGGAACGAACAGGAGGAACAGGTCAATATGTCAGGGGGTTACTTCTCGGCCACATGCCTCACTCCTCACACTCTTTTACATTGCAACATCACATTATCGACCCATCTCAACCTTTCCTCTAATGTTTTTCCCATCAATTTTGCTCATCCAGCTTTTCCAAAGCACCATCTCTTTCCTTCAACATCTAACCAACAACCCATGTCCCCTATTCCTCTTCATCTCACCGTCTTTCAAGGTTTTTTTACAACAAGATGTCAAAATCAGACAGCATCTGTTTTAGAATGGCAGTATAGCGGAAGATAGCGCTTAAAAAAGTAATTTGTCCTGTTTGTGCAAATTATTTCCGAGAGGTTATGAGAGAGAAAGCACACAAAATCCGTAAAGCTGATGTGCTTGCCAGCATGTGAACATTTGATAATTAGTGTTAAACTCAGTTATATTACAGATCATTACTCGCCAGCACGTAGCTTGAGATGCTCTGTTGAGGCCTCGCCGGCCAAGGATGAAGACCAAGGGTGACGGGGCTCTGAACAGTTTACCTAAAGAATACATCGCCTTCTTTTAAAATTATCTCTCAAACTCATCTGTTACTTTTATCCACACACACACACACACACACACACACACACACACACACACACACACACACACACACACACACACACACACACACACACACACACACACACACACACACACACACACACACACACACACACACACACACACACACTTGAACTCATCTACATGTTATTTTATGTAATGACCACCATTTCAGACGTGACTGTAAATAAATCTGTTTATTATAATTAGTGCTTAAAGTGGGTGTAATGTCCTTATTAAGAGGATGAAAAAATACTTATACCCTAACCCTGAGTGATTCTCAGAATCCTACTAAATACAAACTCTTCACTAATAATTCACATCCAGCAGAGGGAGATGCTTATGGTTGCTTATTGTTTACTGTTGACCCACAAAGTTACGACTATCTATTTGGGCTCCAATATCGCTATAATCCTCCTGTAGCATACACATCAGCAGTAGCTTCAGTTGCAGCTAATCTAATCAGCAGCAATCTCAACTCCATTCACATCCGCCGTGTATTTGGTTTCTTGTCCTGACACACGAGCGTTGGACTCGAGCTACCTGAGGGCAGCCTTGATCCTGAGTATATCTCCATCTTATCTCCCCCGTCTCCTCGCTCCCTCTCTAGCTCCAGCTCACTCCTCCCGCAACCCTTCATGACCTCACTGTTCACTTGCAGCAGTGACTGCATCAGTGATAGTACGTCATTTCCCAAACATACGCACACACACACATTGGGAGATGCAGAGTGGGTAATGACAAAAGGCATGCAAAGATGCACCCACATGCGGCAAAGTCCAGTCTCTTATCCTGGTGCACGCACGTACACAAGCTTCTTGTCCATGAAACATTGACTGAATTTTTGTATGGCACAGACACAAACACAGGTATACCTCTATATTTGTGAGGAGCCTCACTGACATAATGCTTTTGACCATAACCATACAATACACATCTAACCCCAGCCCTTGACCGTAATATATGTGCAATACTGTATGTACAGACGTTATTCTAATATTAAACCTAAATCCAGGTCTAAAGGTACAAAACTAAAACTGGCTTTTACAAGAATAGAAGTACAAGAGCATACACTCTCACAAACACAAAGGAAGACACACACACTCCATCTCCTGAGTCTTTCTCTGAGGGCAAGGCACGGATGAACAGCTTTTGAATGCCTTGCCAACATTTACACACACACACACACACACACACACACACACACACACACACACACACACACACACACACACACACACACACACACACACACACACACACACACACACACACACACACACACACACACACACACACACACACACACACACACACACGTATTATTATACGTGCAAGGAGGCTCACTGACATGAATGAGCTGACCCGTGTCATAACACTTAAACACTAAATATGTTCACTGGGACAGTGTTCACATGTCATCGCACGACCCCTGGTTTTAACCTTGTGAATCACACAGCACCTTGAGGCGGTGGGGACCAATCAAAATGTCCTCAATTTGCACAAACCCCCTCACTGTTACCATTTAAAAGTCTTAATTGATTCCCAAACTGATAGATAAACAAGGCCACACACACACACACACACACACACACACACACACACACACACACACACACACACACACACACACACACACACACACACACACACACACACACACACACACACACACACACACACACACACACACACACACACACACACACACACACAGAGCTCTTGCTTTATGGGCCCCAGGAGGCGTGGAGTAAAACTGCATTCCCAACTGCTTTAGGTATTGGTCAATTTAACACCGCTAACATCAGCATATTAAAAATGCATGCGCCTAAGGATGCAAGAGCAATGCTGTGAGTGTGTACGCATGTTCACATGAGCTTGCAAGACTAAGAATGAAAGAGAGTAGCCTCTCTTAAAAGAGACTGAACAATTTATTATTACACTGTTATCTACATAATTGAACTATTTATACCGAGAATGCGTTAAACATTCAGTTTAGCTATAAAGGGATTTTTGAATGGACGTCAGTCACACAGAAAGCAAACACAGAGAGGGGAATGTGTCACTGGCAATGCAAAAAATATGTCACCTTTTTGGGTTATATGGAATATGCCAGGATTTATGACCGATACTATATATCATATTCCGTCCTAGTACCTAAAACACGGTGTTTTAGAAAACTTGATGAGTCGATTACAGAACAACCTGGGAAATCATGCAAACTACTTGCACATGATATAAGTATTCAGTCTACGTATTGGAAAAGGAAAGATATAATGTTTCCTCACACTGTGGAGGGATTTGAATGTTCAAAAGTGTCTCTGGACATCCTCAAATGTGCATCATTATCAGCTGAAAACACACTAACGGCAACATCACTGTACTCACATAGTCTCGTCGTTCTGAAACTCCAGCTTGCCAGAGGCCAGTTCGTAGTCCTCCCCTCCCTTAGCGGTGCCATCCACGGTCCGATAGGGGACGGCAACCAGGCCCCGGGCCCCTGAAGTCCTGAGCACCTTCACCTCCATCACACCTACGCTCTCACTCACCCTCTGACTGGCACTCTCAAAGGTAAAGATACCTGGGAAAGAAAGCAAAAGAGAATGCATTACTTCACGGGGGGAGCCCTGGAAAGACTTGAGAGATGAGGTTGCTGAACACCTACGCTTTCACTCACTAGCCTGCTCTCCAAGGTGTAAGGTATACTGTATATAGTGAGAGGATGATAGATTACCACCCACACTCTCTAGATAAAAGATAATAAGCATTAGGTGAACACCCACCCACCACTCGTCCTCCCGCACTTTCATTCTCTATGGATGTTATCAAAGTCCTAGTAAATGAAAAAGGGGAGTGTGGACAGGAACTCTTAATTGTCCTGTGATAGCGTTTTGTGCATATCCTGCTGTTTCAAAGCGATTCATCCACATCCAAAAACATGCTGCATCAGATCTACAGAACACCTTCATAGCATCAACTCTACTACTACGGAATTTGTCATGTTGCCTGTTTTGCATGTTCCAGTTCTTACAGAAGAGTGAAGTTAAATTCATTTTATTAAGTCTTTGTGTCGACTATATTGGTGTATTACTATTGAGTGGGTGCAGATTTTTGGTGCCAATATTATGCTACTGGTAATTTAATTCGAATGATTAAATAACAGTCTGTGATATCGCTTCAGTTCCATTTTCCACACTGGCAGCTTACCAGTCGGATGCCATTATTGTCAATCTCTGCTTTGTACCATCTGTGATTTTAGTTACTGTCGGTCTTGGTGTAGTTATTTCAAGATTCAATTCAAGCTATAAGTTAGAGGAAATTGCATTTTGCATTATTCTAACCTGCGTGGTCGTCATCGTAGATGGTCACTGTGGCTGTGTGGTTTTCGCCCAGCACAGCTTTGGGGGTGGCACTAGCATCCAGGGGGGCGGTGCCGATCTCAGGATAACCAACCACTCGGGGGTTACTGAGGTGGACGTAGAAATACTCATCCTCTTCAAAGATGTCATCGTCGATCACTCCGACTGTGATCTCTGGTAAAATAATCATTCATTTTGGGGTGTTGGTTTTTATAGGTTCGTTCATGGTGCCATTCATATTGTGAAAAATAAACCTTACAATCATCATTTTTGTTGAAGCCAGCAGTAAAATACATATGCAGAAGACCTCCGCTGTTTGAGCGTCAGAGTTTGTCAAAGTTTTTTTTTTTTACCTTTGAGGTTCTCTCCAGGCTTAAACATCAGTGTTCCCTCTGCAAACTCATAATCTGAACCTGCGTTCGCTGTACCATCCTCCGTGCGATAATCCACCTGGGGCAGATAGGAACACAGAGAGATGAGAAGTGGGGTGAGACGAGCAGGGGGAAAAAAGAGCCGTCAAAGACCAAACGAAGGTGACCAGATGTGAAAAGAGTAGATAAGCACAAACGGAGAGGGAGAGCGCCAACGACAGAGGAGAAGAAAGATAGAGGAGGAGGGCGAAGAAGAGAGGCATTTTGGGGAGATGGGAACAGAGGGTGAGAGAGGAGAAGAAAAACAACTTCATTAAACTAGGCCCTCTGGTCAGATACAGTCTGATCATAATGACTTTGAGGATAGTGCAACAAAACTTTCCCTGTATCCTCCGTGTTCTGTCTGCCCTCTCACCATCTGCCTGGTTGTTTGCCCTCCTCCACCACAAAGGCATACAAACATATCTACATTACTTATAGTCAGGGAGAGATGATCCGAATCTGACGCCTTTTATTTCAATTTGGGAAAAATTCTGATTACTTACAAAATCATCCTCATGGCTGAGCTCTATTTTGAGCCCTTCATGACATCTGTATAAGGGACAGTGCTCTAAACTTATTTTTGAATGCATCCATTAAGATGGCTGATATTGCTGTGGCATGATTACATTTCAGTTATTTCAGACACAAGGAGTGCTGCTTTTTAAATTATAGATTGAACTGTGAGAAATGATATCTTCATATGATTAGAAAAAGTTATCAGATGGTGCGCTGCATTTAATTTATTGTGGATACGGATAGATATAGATGACCTCAGTCAGTCAATCATACTAATTGGCTGGGACAGAATTTTTGGGAAATGATCACTGTAGGTTTAAATTAGTAATATAACACTGTGGTGATTTATATGACCCCTCAAAAACCTCAAATAATTACGTGAACCTGAAAGGTGCCACTAATAGTTTTGAGCCCACAGTGAATTACCACTTGACTCTGTTGTTCCACTCAGGTCTGTGGAGTATTTAAGCATCATTTCAGCATTTAGTCCATTTTGTTCTAGTTTTTAGTTTAGGTTTAAGTTTGTACTGTTATGTTTCACTCTTACTGCATCATTGCCAGTTACAAATTAGTCAGGGAAAAAAAAAACAGGGGAAAACATCTCAATTTTCCGCTGGTGTCTGGCTGCAGGAGAGATCCCAAACCTTGGCCACCTCCACATTAGTGAAATGGACATGGACCAAACAATATTTAAATAAATCTAAGTTCATGCGAGATAAAAAGATGAGAGCATGATTTGTATCATTTAGTTTCACATGCTGATGTGTGTTCAAGCATTCATTTCTTCTTATACGCTTGGTTATGATTTGTTGATGTTGTAGAATGGTGGCGTGACATCATGACTGACAGCCGTAATTGATATACCGCAGCTCCACTCCTGCTGCACAGAGACGCCTGCTCCGAATGACATCACCAGGACGAGATGGCAGCACTTACTGTACATTTGGACATTGTGGCTTCATGTTTCCACAGTGGGAAGAAGTGTCAGAGCAGATAGCTGCTTTCAGTGACATAGCTCCAAAAACCCGCAAGATTAGCAACTAGCTGATGAACATATAGTTATAGTGTCGCATACAGCAGCTAGAGATATTTGCCCTGGGAGTGAGCGAAGCGTAAAACGAAGCTAAAAGGAGAGCGAATACTTATTTGTATGTATACTTGTTTGACCTTTGTTATAGTGCACTAGAAAATCTGTGTTTGTGCGTAGACTTTCATGTAGTACAAGAAGCCTTGTTGAGACATTCTGCTTGGAAAACATGACTTCCTCTCTAATGCACTGCTCTGACACCGTGCCTGAAGAGCGCGTGTGCGTAGGTTAAACAAGCCACTTGACTTACAGTCTTCTGTAGACACTGAGGCCAAGCCATCAGCATAACTCCACAGACAACACTGATGTAGCGGTTTCATTTCAACGCAGGGAGAGGAGTAGAGGAGAGACAGCCTTGCCAAGGCCCCTGTAGTAATAGCGTTCAGATCAGGCATCACTCCACTGACACACACTGTCTGTGTGAGGCTTGAAAGAAAATCTCCTATTCAGTGGATCAGGCAACCGTTAACCCCTCGACCAATGAGCCTTTGCAAAAAGGATGTGTTTTTCGAGTAACAACTCCAATAAAAACTGAAATCTAAAAATCTGGAAAGTGTTTTGTTCTGTGTCTCTCAGTACTCCTCTCATCACCCACTTCCATCCAAACCAGCAAAAGAGAAGTACGATCAGAGCAAAAGTGCCAAAGATATGATCATACACGCACTTCCATACAGGTGAACACAATTCATCACACCTTGACAGTGACTCCAGAGTCTCCTCCATGTCTGGCGACAGTCAGTTTCAGGGAACCACAGTTTTCAAAGCACTGGTACAAAGGGGGTTCAAAGTCCATCCGGATGGTGTGAGGGTCGTCCTCCTGGGCATGGGTCTCATGGCTGCTCACCACCTGGGGGAAAAAAAACTCTTGCCGTGAATTTCAGGTAAACTGGAGAATGGATGTATATTTAGATTTGATTAATTTGGCTGATGCTTTTATCCAAAGTGGCTTAACATATTGTTTGTCTCACCTTGCGAGCCTGGTCGGCGGCGTGCTTCTTGAGGATGTTGCCGGCGCCGATCATCATCCTGGTTGCTTGGATACGATAGAATGCTCTGCTCTTCTGCTGCTGCATGAGGACCTGATGAACAAACACAAAATCTATTAACCAAATCGGCTCCATTATGCTAATTTATAACTTGATGTCCTTCTTTTATTATAGCTTTCACTTTCACACTGTCAGATGCAATTCAAAGGTTAAACACTGAATGTCTCTTCTCTTGCATCCATGGGGAGGTTAGAGGTCCAAGGTCACCTTCAGTTTCACAGAGTTAATTAAGGAAACGTCAACAGGGTTGAGGCTTAACGTCTGAACCCACTTCCTGCGCTTGGAGATGAGGGATGTGTATTTCTCTGGTGTTTGGGTTTCAAAAAGTTAATTTGTTCATTTTAGAGACAAGACATACAAAATAAATGAGTACATGAGTGTCGGAACACTGACAAAGAAAAATTTGACATCGTAGAAAAAACACTGGACTGTATTTGGCTGGCTCCATCAGCTGCAAACTTAAGATCTAATGAGCGATATCAATCTATACTTAATGATTTCTATAAAAATGTGTGGATGACTAGCAATTTAATATCCTAATGATCCGCTAAATTGAAAATGAAGAAATTGGCCACTCTCGCTGTGGAAATCATTAGATTACATCTGACATCCGAGCTGGCAACACTGCAATCTATTTAATTTTAAAAGGAAGTGGGCAAGCAAGTTCAAAATCTGCATCTGTTCAGATGGAAGGAATCAATAAGTGCTAGTTTAGTAGAAAACTTGATCCATTTTCCGCTGAGTAAGTGGTACTAAGTCCAATTCCCCTGACCTCTGAGTGACAAAAATACTTTTTCAGTTTTTTATTCGGTGTTCATCATGACCACAAGAACCTCAATTTACCTTGTCGAGTTTAATCTCCTGGCCAGCTTTCATTCTCATTTAAAGCACAAGGCTGAGGGAGTAGCTTTAAAGTCTAAAGACTACTTTCCCTCCCTACTTCACTACCAAAATCCGAGGCCAGGAAATGATTTGGAGAGGGCACAAGGGCAGACAGAGGGGAAAGGAGGAATATTTTAAGTGTCAAGCAACTGTGGAAAATGTCACAGCATGGTATGACAGCCAT
The DNA here is from genome assembly GCF_022379125.1 of Scophthalmus maximus. NCBI lineage: Eukaryota > Metazoa > Chordata > Actinopteri > Pleuronectiformes > Scophthalmidae > Scophthalmus > Scophthalmus maximus. Next base: position 29,692,726 of record NC_061516.1, on the reverse strand, counting down.
CTCACAGTTTATTTCTGATCATCAGGGATAAGATAATTATTCATTGTGACAGACCACTGCAACTCAAATAAACCAATGCCAAATTTAACCAAAATCAAATTTAGAAAAACGGACTTTGTTTTCATCACTTGTGGGTGTCATTAACAAATATACACTGTAACTCGGCGGTCGACTTGCTTGCTTTTTGCAGACTTTTTAAATTGCATTTCAAAGCATCTTCACTGTGAGAGATGCAACTCTCAAAAATGTGGACATCAAGTTAAAGAAACAAAAAATGTCAAGCCACAACTTCCATGCCCAAGAACGTGCATGCTCATATCTAATAGTAATGTGACTTTCAGGTGGGGGGGGGGCACCTGGATGGCAGAGGGGTTGAATGTTACAAAGCCGTCAATCAAGTCAACGGGCACCTTCCTGTGACAGCGTGGGTGAGAACTCCCATTTAATCACCACATGTCCCTTGGATGTTTAGCAAACACACAGTACATCATGTTAGTTTCTCTATGAATTCCTTTTTGTAACATTGCACCACCTACCACGCCAGGTTTGTTTGTGTTGGCAATATGTTACAGTTTGAATCAAAGCTCATGAGGAGATTAAAGAAGACACATCCATAACTTAGTTTTAGTTACCTTTTATTATGTTGCGGGTGAGCACATTGCTTAATTGTTTTTTTCTTTTCTTTGTTCAGACCCACCATAAAGGACTATTGTTTCAGAGTAAGCTCCTCAGCATTTCCTGATTTTTATAGTTTTGGCAGTGTCATGAATGACATCACTGTGTCGAACAAAGTCGAGGGGTTTTCCTTTTTTATAGGAACGTTTCAGGCATTTCTAGTAATCTGTAGGTTTACTTACTTTGGAAAAGCTATTTACAAATTTAACCAGCTTCTCTAGTTGTACAAGGACGATTTTCCAGAGCCTGTGTTGAGCAACCTGCTGTGTTAGGGTTTGTGGTGAAGCAGTGTAGCTGTGAATTGAACACCCTACAAAAGTAATTGAATTGTGTTGCTGTGGTGGCTGTGCAAGCACGGGCCTGTTGTTTTGATTTCCTGACTTGTCTTCTTTCTCTCTTTGTCTACATGCAAAATGGTGGGCATTTTAAATAGAAAAATGTAACTCTGAAGAAGTCTGCTGAGTCTGCCTGCCTCCCTTTCCATCTCTACTCACTTCCTCTCTGCGGAGTGCAAGTGGTTTAGTCAGAATCTAGAATGAAGCAAGGAGTGTTTCTCTCGGCTCATTAGTGAGTTAGTCAGCCAGGTCAATTAATTTAATACGTATTTACTGATGCAGTTATGCAAAGATTATCCATGGAAATGCAAAGTCATTTGTTTAACAGCTTGAAAGTTGCTCTGGAACATTGTGAGGTGCTCTTTGTATAACAGGGCTGCTGTCACCTACAAAAACTGCCCTACCTGCTATCACCTTGTTAACACTAACGTCGCCATCCTCTGAGGATTCACGTGAGAAGTGCTGCATGTTAAAAGGTCTGGAAAAGCTCAGAAAATGCGTGACACAAAATACTGACACCAAACATTTTCCTTTGTTCAGTCAACAGAAGTGGAGACAGAAAGTTGGAAGATATGCGCCTTGTGTAAGTTCAGGCTGAGGTAGTTCAGCTGCTTCATCTACGTGACATACAGTTCCATCACTTCTAACCTGATAATTTGCCATCTCGATCAGCTGCTCCATGTCCTTATCCGGGTGCCTCTGCTTCAGATCTTTGAGGTTCCTCGCCATGCCCTTCCTGGCCTCGTTCTGCTCGTCCTTTGCTCCTCCCTCTTCCATCAACCCTCCATCCATCCCACTGTGACTGTTCAACGCCATCTGCCCGTCCAGCTCAAGCATGTCCATCTTGGTGAACCCACCCGGACCGAGCGCTCCTCCCCCTACTCCCCCGTCCATGCCTTCGTCCGCCCCACCCTCAGTCTCAATGATGATGCCGTGGTTCTTGGCGGCACGGTAACGCTTGCGGACAAACTTGTAGACGAGGAGGCGGCGGTCGGCCACCCAGGCCTGGACCACGCAGAGGGGGAAGAAGAGGAAGGTCAGCACTGCCTCCCATATCTAGAGGAGAGAAGAAAGTTAACACCTTTATCCTTCCTTCCTTACTTCCATTAACTTCCCTGCAACACAACTTTCTCTTTTTCCAACTGTTCTCCTTTCCTCTCTGTGCATTCTCACCTCCACTTCCCCGGGCGAGAAGACACTCAGAATTAAGTAGAGCCAGATGTAGGCAAAGATACTCCATGCTGCTGTGACAAAAAACACCCGGAGGTGTTTGATTTTGCGCGTCTCTCCATCAGGAACCACGTACACACACAAGGCGATGATGACGAACATGTTGAATGCAGCACTACCAACGATGGTGCTGGGACCCAGAGAGCCGGCCTCAAAATCGTGACCGCACACCTATGGGTGGAGTGAAAATCAGATTAATGTTATCCAATTACACACTGTAGCGGTTCATCTAATGTGCAACCACCCGGGACATATTGTACCCACCTCAATAACAGACAGCAGGATCTCCGGGGCACTAGAACCCAAGGCCATTAGAGTGAGATTGGAAACGGTCTCATTCCAGATTCTGACTGTGGTCGTAGTCGTCTCACCATTTGGCTTCTTAATGGTGATCTCCTTCTCCTGGGAGGTTATGACCTTTACAGAGAGGGGGGAAGATGGGGGACGTAGGAGGGGCAACAAAAAGAATGGTGAGGTGAGGCAAAATGGGAAAAAAGGAAATGCAAGAACATTTGAAAGGACGGTAAAAAAAGGAAAAGAAAACATGTCATAATAAATAAGAACTATTGTATTTCTAACATCCTAACTGATGGTGACTGGTGATAGTAATATGAGTGCTATATAACTAAATGAATCTACTATAGGGTCAAGTAATATTGTGGATGAACTCATATTGGAACAAAAGCAAGCATGTGGTTGTGTGGTATTAATGTGTTGCCTACCTCTATAGACGACATGAATCGGTCTGCTATAATGCTCATGCCCAGGAACATGTAGATGAGTGCTACGAAGTAAACAATGGCCCGTGCCACTTTGTCCCCTACAGAGGGGTTCTGAGGGTTCCACACGGGCAGCACCACTCCTGAAATGGATAATCATCAAACATGGTTTTACGGCAACAGATCACAAGCGAATAATTGGTTGCAGCGATTTTGCATAATACCCTCACTAATCTCTCCCTCTCGGATTTTGTGATTTACATCTGGCAGTTGGCAAATAAATGGTTTTCCTGCTGTTTTCGCAGCCTCTGGACAGGACGCACAGATTAATCTGGCAAAATATACTCCAATAAACACCAGAAAAAGCAGTTCACAGACTCATTTACTGGTACCGCATGAGAAATATATAATAAACTATGTAGTAGAGCTGTGGAGTAAGTCCAAAGCATGTTTCTATATTTTAATGAAGAAAAAATATGTTTTAAAAACTATTGGTGCCATATACTAGAGCTTAGATGATTATATGGGGAGTCTGAATAAATATTCATCAAATACAATCTATTTTTCTTTGTAATGTCAGTGTTCCCGTCTACTGGATGGATAATACAAACTAAACAGTGGAGTCTATTACATCTGCAGGATACTATCACTGACTAATTATAAATTCATTAATGCAATCCAGCCTCAAGATTCACTACAGCTACTGCGTCCATTACAACATAAATATAATATTAGATAATGAATGTCATGTTCAATCATTGTTTCTTGGTGAAGAGGAAATGGTGTTTAGTAAATAATCCACTTAGTAAATGAGAATGAGCCAATTTGAAAGTAGAGGGAAGACGGTGCTGGATGCAGTTTATGCCCTGGTCTTAGACTGTGTTTTGCATTTTCATCTGATATCGATATTTATAGTGGACTTTATAGATTTTAAAACATCAGTATGTTTAGTTGTCAGGAATTATTGTGGCATCCATTACATGGCAAGTACACAAACTTTAACCCGTTCCACTACTAAGCTGAAGCTGCACATGCTAAAAGGGTTAAGTACTGAAATCCATCCTATGTGATGGCGTTAATCCTTCCCTATGTGCATTAAACTGCAGTGTGCTCGCGGATGAGAACAACCCACCGTCCTGACAGACGATTTCACTGGCTGAACAGTTTTTCTCCGATGAACCCGCTTGGACCGGTCCAGGACATGACAGGAGCAGGAAGAAGGAGAGGAACAAGGAGAGGAGGGGTGAGAGGCGGGGAGGGGATGGAGGCACAGACATGGCTGCAGGAGCCATTTCTGCCGATGCAGCCGGGGCCTTCACTGGACTCTACTGGTTTCTACTGGGTTGGCACAGTGTGGGGTGATATGAAGGTCCTGGATTAAGACAGAGGGAGAGCTGTCAGTCAACATTTCAATCCCACTACTTCGTGAACTGGAATTATTTCAGTCAGTTTTAATTGCATTCATTATAAAAACACCTTCTGCTCATGTTCCTTCGATTAAAGGCGAAGAAATATGTTCCTGGATTCGGTGGCCTGACAGCAAAACCCAATCCTTCATTTTTAGGAGAACTCAATAAAACATGGCTGCAATGAGCCATAATGGTGGATTAAAAAGAGATCACATGAAATGAAAAAGTAATAAAAGCTATAATTAGAGGTTATTACATCACTGAAAGTCTACACAAAATGACGATATCCATGTAACGAGCATCTGTAATGAAGTTAAAACAATAAAGTCTGTAATGAAGCTTAAGTAGATGAAGAAGCCTGAGCTCCTCACGAGGCCAGATGGAATAAAAAAAATCAATCAACACTTTTTTAATCCAATCTGCAGAACAGTCAATCCGTTTTATTTTGAATATTTTTTTGATCTTTTAGACAACCTCACGTTATAAACTGTCTCATACAAGGCCAGTTTTCCTTCCTTCCCTTAAAGGTGAACAGAGTACTCTTGAAAGCAAATGTGATGGCAGATGAACAGAGTTATCTGCCATCACAGCTGTGATCCATAAGGGCAAAGGCTTGGTTTTATAATTTAGGGAGCGGCACATTGAAGCCACTGAAGTCATGGCTCCTACAGCTCCTAACACACACACACACACACACACACACACACACACACACACACACACACACACACACACACACACACACACACACACACACACACACACACACACACACACACACACACACACACACACACACACACACACACACACACACACACACACACACACACACACTGATCTGTTGTGACATTAGCGGGGAGTTGTCGACCCTGTTGTCATCTATCTTCCAGGGTCTCACCGCACTGACAACAACCCGTCACTTCAACACTCAACTCCCTTCTCTCCTCCGCCACCCATCCCGCTACAGTATTCTGTCTCCCTCCCCTTCCTCAGTCGCTCTCCTCTATCCCCGTTTCTTTCTTTCTCTTCACAAATCAGCCTCCACTCCTGTATCAGAGACTGCTGAATGCTAAGTGGTTTTTGGTCAAGAGTTAAATGTTTGGCTCGAAGTAGCAAACAGGGCTTAAGAGCGTCGGCGTCCCCTTTCCATCGGTGATCTTCTGATATTGGAAAAGATGATTTACAACTTTAAATAAATATATGTACAGTATATATTTGGTTTGAATCTAATCATTGTACTTGTAATCATCACATCACTGTGCAAACTCAATTATAAGATACTGATGATGCTGAAATCCCCCCCACCCTTTTTCATCACCTGTTTCATCAGGTCTCCTGTTAACTGGTTCTCGTTTCCCCCTCACTTTTCCATCCGCACCTCCCTCTCAGCCTCTTTCCACCCGCTGCTCATCCTCCCATCCCCTCTATTCTCACTGTATGTGCTGAACTTGGCATCCTGTCTCTCTCTCTCTCTCTCTCTCTCTCTCTCTCTGCCCACACAGACCACTTCACGTCTCTAGCACCTCTCCATGTCCCCCGCTCGATCTCACTTTTCAGACCTCCTCTCCTCAGGACCTCCGCGCTGCTAACACGTCATCCTCATCTGTTAACTAATCTGTGGCCGCCGTGGTGAGCAATGTGTGTGTTTGCTGGCACAAATGTCAAAAATCATGTAGTAAAAGAAAATCATTGGTTGACCTGGAAAAAAAAAAAAAAATACTGTGAATGAAAGATACACAAATGGTGACACGGTGCTGGAATGCAGAATTAAAGGACTCTGAAGAAATATGCTTCCAGTGTTTGGCTGAATTTCAGCTTTACAAGCTAAATTTCATGTCAATGAATTTCAACAGTTCCTTTGGCTTATTTACGCTCCAAACTGCTGATTTTCAGAGCCACCTTAAGTGCAACCTTTAATGATAATGCTGCATGACAGAAAGATGTCATAGAGTAAATTAATACGAGGGGGAAACATTGAAAGTGTTTGAATCGTCAAACGTTTCCTTGTAGAGTGAATTTTTTACTGCGTATCTGATAGGAACATCGGCACTAAAGTGGAAGATTACTGCTCATCTTCGTAAATTGATCCATCCAGTGAAACTGCACCCTGCACATCACTGGGGTAGACTTGTTGGAATGTACTGCTGACACTTAGACAGAGCACTGGAGAGTCATGTCTTATTTCTCCTTTTCATATCATTAGATTATGTCTAAAGCTTAAAATGATCCTTGTGCACTTATGATTCTATGTATGCGTGTGTGCTCCTTACGACTTCAGGGCTTTGCCTTGTAAGACATTAATCTCACACACACACACACACACACACACACACACACACACACACACACACACACACACACACACACACACACACACACACACACACACACACACACACACACACACACACACACACACACACACACACACACGTTCCTCATTTAGCAATAGCCCCCGACGGACATATCGGCTGTTCAACAACATGAGGCTTTCAAAGACATATCGGCATCCGCAAAAATATTACAACATTTTCTTTTGTTCATAATTACTTATAGTAAACTTTATGACTAAACTGTAGAATATAAAGCCTCAATTACATTTCCTATGTCGCAATGTTTGGAAAATGAAATTTTAGGAATCATACAGTAAATCATATTTATATCATATATGTCATATATGTATACAATGTTTTACTCTACATAATGGCTGTTGGGTTTATGCAGGAACTGGACCCAAATGCAGAGGGCAATTTGAATAATAGTTTTAACAAACGGAAACACAACAGACTTACGGTGTAAAGTAAAACAAGAGGACAAAACCCAACTTAAAGTGTCGACGAATGTCGCAAAAGGACTCACGGAACAGAACAGCAAACATCACCGGGCAGGAATCTCAGACTGGGGGAAACCACAGGTGACATTGAACACAGGTGAGACACATTAGGAGCAGGTACAGACAATTGGACAGAGGAAGTGGGGAAACGCAAAGGACCATTACTTCAAAATAAAATAGGAACCAACAGCAAGGGATCAAGAAACTAATACAAGTTTACAATACGCAAGGAAAAGTACAACAAGGGAATAATCAAATCAAAAATCCACAAGCAAGAGTAACTGTGCATGAAGAAAAACAAAAAGACAAACAAAGTCAACAAAGGTCATGGGGGCATAATCATAACAGTAGCGGTATCACTGTTTACTGTTCTCTCTCCTGAATGTAATGTCATTGTCACGAATATTAGTACCGACAGTGATCATTCATCGGAAATATGTCCACAAAGCTCTTTGGGCATTTTCGGTTTACGATTAAAATAAAATCAAACTTTTGCCACAACCAAAACAACCAGGACTCTAAGGAAAGTTCAAGGAAAAGAAACTTTAAGAATAAGTCCGCGAAAACCATACAAGATGATGAAAATCTGAGTGATCTGATTCTGATTTTTTGCAAAATGTAAAGTACAGCATGCGCCAGAAGCAATGGAGGATGAGATGAATCCAGACAACTCACATATTCACAGCCACTGTAAAGCACAGCACACACACACACGCACACGCACACGCACACGCACACAAACTTCAACCCATTTATTGAAAGCAATAAGAGCACCGACCATGGTTGTTGATTCATATCACATCAGCAGTGCTTTGCTGCCCTGCTGTCCATTGGGGCCATGAATCACCAAACACACACACGGACACACACACACACACACGGACACACACACACACACACACACACACACACACACTGCAGAGGGCTAATGACTGTCTCAGGGTTAAATGACATTTGATTCATCACATCTTCACACGCTCACCCAGCAGAGCAATCCAACTTTCATTAGTCCGTCCTCTCTTTGCCTCTTTTCTTCCACCTGTCTTTCCTTCTCTCGGTCATATGGCCTATATATTGAGTTATGAAAAAGTGAATGAATTGCAGTCAAGTGCAATCATATCATCCGTTTTCAGTGCCAATCAGCTGTGACCCCGCGAGCACCCTGAGGAAAGCGTGAGCTGAAAAGTGCAGGTAGTGTTTTGGTTTTTGTAATATCTCTTCCCCCTCCAGATAAAAGCATATTTTATAACTACAACACAGTCGTTGCTGAAACATGGATTTATAAACGCTGTTAAGAATATTCTTTTTAATGCACTGTTTCATAATTTGAAGTGTCACTCATTTTCCTATCTCCTCCATCTTCCCTCTCTCCAACTGTTTGTCTATCTTCTTACAGCTCCAGCTCATCTCTCTAACTTCCTTCACCTTCCTCTCTCCATTTTCCCCTTTCCTTCCTCCTGTGTCGGTCGCCTCCTCCCTCCCTCCATCCATCTCGAACAAAGTTATTGTCTCTACTGCACAGACAGTGAAAAGGAACAACATGAAGCCAGTGTGACTGATCTTGGTCAGAAATTTAGTGTGTGTGTGTGTGTGTGTGTGTGTGTGTGTGTGTGCGCTCATGTGTATATGGGGACTGTTCCCTACAAATGTACTGGTGTTGTAGAATTTGCTGGATGTTAGCGTATGCATTCACAAGTGGTGTGTGTGTGTGTGTGTGTGTGTGTGTGTGTGTGTGTGTGTGTGCGCACGCGTGACTGATCTTTGGCTGCAGCTTTGGAAGCTCGAGGCTTTCGGGGGGCGATGTTGGTGTGGAAGTGGAGGGGGAGGCAATGAGGCAGGGAGGCAAACCCAGGAGGGAGCAGTTATTGTGGGAGGGGGAGCCGAGCTGCCTGTGGCACACAGAGCTCAAAGAGCTTGGTTACTTGGTTAGGACAAGATTAGAGGAGGGATGAGGAGAGGGGGATGACGCAACAGACAGAGAGGGGGAGGGGAGGGGTCGGGGAGAGTAAAGGAGAAAGGTAGTGAGGAGAAGAAATGAGACGCTGAGATAAAAACCCATGAAAGGCATGAAGGAGATGCACAGAGAGGAAGAAAGCGCCGGAGAAAGAGGGGCAGAGCGTGAGGGTGTGTGGCTCCGGGATTACAGCTATCGAGCGGCTGAAGAGCTGATGAGATGCGTAATTAGGCAGATTTGAGGGCGATAGCGAACGCGCCCCACTGGGCCGAGCATACAGCTGTCGGAGCATGTTAGAGAGCGCTGCAAAGTGCTGCCCATACTCCGGAGCACAGTGCAGATTGAACGAGGCGATGGCGAACGAAGCGCAGTGGAACGAAAACAAAGACATCAGGGATGCAGCCTGGCTGTCCCCTTCGCACAGTGTTAAAAGTGGCTGCAGAATGTCGCGCATGCATCAGTGAGCCTCTGGTTCACGAGCATGTTTGTGCGTGCGCCTGTGAAGAGGATGGCGAATGCAATCTGCAGACAGACTGACAACTGTCCATTGCACTGACTTCACACTGAGATGAAAAACAGTAACAGAGCATTTATGAGCACTCGCGTTCTCGACTCATCTCATGAAACATCCAGACCTTTCTGAAAGACTTAATTGTGTCAGTGGATGCAACCCATAGACAATTAAAAACAGGGTTGGATAAACTGCAGCGCAGCACATGCTGGCGGTGCTTGCAAATGCATCATCCCACTGGAGCTTCAAGCAGCCACACATACGCCTGTTCCTTACTATCCTTTAATTTCAGGAGACTGTTGCAAAAACAGCCTGATGGTACCAAGACTAATCAGAAGTACACAAAAAAAATGAACTGTTAAATCATATGCATTTGGAGACACATTTGCACCACAGTTTGTTGAAACAGAAACACTTCCCTGGCTGGTTCCAAGGCCGACAAGACGCAATTGAGCAGAACGCGTTTGTGTGTGTGTGTGTGTGTGTGTGTGTGTGTGTGTGCGTGCGTGTGTGTGTGCGTGTGTGTGTGTGTCTGTCTGTGTGGTCAGCAGTCTGGTGGTCATTCTGTGATAGGGCTCATCATTGATCTGCCACTGGGCTCATCCATCACTCCTCAGACAAACAAACTTGTTTCCATAAACACGAGCACAGGGCCAGAAAGACACATGCATATAACTAAGCGTAAGCACTTTTCACAATCACATAAACAGATGCATACACACAAATCCAGGTCTACTGTACAAGCATGTATATTTGACAGAACCTGCGGGACAGTCAGCAGAGGGAGGACTGTACAGGAGGGGTGACTATTAAATAATGAGACTAACGCTGGTTCGACTTATATAAGCCCAGTCTCGTTGTTTAATACCCTTTGTATATGACATAGTATACGATTAGGGCAGACATGCACACGCACTGCATCGCATGTAATGTTTAGATGTCAGCTTGAGTCATACGACGTACGGAAAAGTCGGATCAAGCCTGTAGCCAAGGTCACGGAGGTTAAGAGAGAAAGACGGAGAGAGCTCGTCTTTATATCGCACGGCTTTCACGTCGCTCCTTCTCCCTTATTCTTACTGACCCTTCACCTTTTCTTTTCTTTTTGTGCCTTAAAAGCCTCCTCTTAATTTGAAGTTTTCCTTTTGGCGGCTGTGCTCGAAGATGCTCTGTTGGCCTCAGAGTAGTGTGAGAAACAGGAGCAGGTGAAGGGAAGTCAATGAGTAAAGAAGTCTTGCTGTTCTCCGCTCCCAAAAGAGTCTGCCTCCTTCATTTGTAGCGTACAAATTCACCACAGGGAAACAAGTCAATGTAGGTTAATATTATCCTCTCTTCCTCTCCCTTTTCTTTCAATGTTTGAGTGAGTGGTTTTTTTAAAAATCCTCCATGAGGTGATCTGTTTTTCTGTGCCGCTCCGATGTTACACTAAACTATATAAAGCACAACGTTATGGTCGCGCAGCCAAAGTTCCTCTTTTTTTTAATTTTTCATGAGGCTTCTCTCTCCCTGTCTCTGCCCCTTCATCCGCACGCTGCATGAACATGTGAAAGTTTGTGTGGGCGAGGACATCAGTCAGACGGGGTTAAAAGGGTTTTAATGGGCTGTGACATTAATACGGAAGAAGATGATGCATGATATGATGCGGCTGGCTGTGTGTGTGTGTGTGTGTGTGTGTGTGTGTGTGGAGTTTGCGTGCATGGGTGAGCGTGTGTGAGCACGTGTTGCTGTGTGTTGGATATTTTTAGGGTGCTTTTTTTGGTTTAGGGCCAGAGGCATAACACTCTATAGGGGTGAAAATGGATTCATTTGAATACTTATGTGTTAAAAACTCGAGTGTGCAAAAATGAGCCTGATTTCAGCCATTTGCAGTGGTGAGCATGTTAGGAAACGTTGTCTGCCGCTAATCAGGCAACACGCCAAAGTCTAATAACGTGCCAGATGACGCAGGTCGCAGATTACAGCAACTTTGGGCGCCTCTGCGTTTAAACTTCTGAGGGAAATGTTCACGAAGACATTGTTGTACAAGTTTCATGTTTAAAGTGAGCTCAATTCTTTGAGTAATGATTGCCAACATGGGAGTGTCCATAATGTGGGTGCCTGCGCAAAGCAGGTGTGTGAACGCCCACAGGGCTATTAGAGTGTTGAGTGATGATTTTGGGAGAACGGTGCCTGATCAGATGACGTCAGATAGATACTGTAGACGATTGGGTCATCCTCCAAATTGTTATCCATCTGACTCATAAAGCTGCTTGTAAGGAATTTTTTGTTTGTTGTTGTTAATACAAATTCATGTTTCCAGGAAAAATACAAATTCCTCGCATATGGTTTGCAAATGATAAGGCACACTCCCGTGTGGATCTAACAGTCGGTCATTATCTGCTCTGCACCTGCAAATAAAACTGTTACTGTTTAATTCAGTGGAGTGTTGAACCTGATACAGTGCTAATAAATACCCGGCGAGAGGATGTCTCGCCGCTCCAAACTAAACAGAACTAACGGCTGAAACTTACATCTGTGACAAAGGCTGGCCGACGAGACGCCAACGAGCACAACGTGCTTGTGTGTTTGAGCGAGTGACTATGTGTGTACCAAAGTCAGTGAGGGTGAAGAGTCTATCATCACAATCATCCCCCTCATCCCCGGGGCTTCTTTGAGATGGGTGCTGCACGTTTCTCTTGCTCCCTTTCCCCTTTCTTATTCCCATCGTTCTCAGCCGTTCCTCCCTCAGTCTGTTTCCCTCATCTTCACCCTCTCCCTCTCCTCCTGCTGTCCTCCTTTTCCTTCTCATCTCTTCTCTCCTTCTCTTTAGGCTTCCCCCCTCGCTCTACAACATTTCTCTGGCTCCCACCCTTTCCTCTATAACATTCGCTGAATCCCATTCATACCTTCCACAACCTGTTCCCCTCTCGGCCCTTGTGCTTTTCATGCAATCCTCTCTTCCTCCCTCCCTCCATCCCTCCATCTATCTTGTGTGTCAAACAACATCAATCTTGATAAAAAAGGCTAAAGAAAATCCCCTTGTCACTGAGAGCTTAGAGGAAAAAGGAGGAGAGAGGAAGGGACAGGCTGTGACACGAGTGTGTAGGAGGAAGAGGAAGAGGGAGTAAAGAGAGGTAAAGAGGGAGAGAATGCAAACACTGGAACAATAATTGGAAGTTGCATTAATCCCTTCTAATCTCTCTCTTATATTTATAGTGAGTACTAAAGCAGGTACATGCACATCCACACACACACAAACAGTATACACACTCACGACCTCTGCAAGTACTCTCTCATTCAAACACACACTTATCTGTATCTATCTATTTACACACTCACAGTGTCACCCACTCGGTTCATGCTGTGCAGTGATGACTTTGGTTTCCCATTAGTCACCATGGTGACGGCACAGGTTGTTCCTTAAGCCACGCCGTTTCACATGTTGTTCATGCTTCTCGCTTTTCAATTTTCAGTTTCCATAAATGTGCACATTTTTCTCTCTGTCCATCTACACTGTCACTCTCTGCCTGTCCCCCGTGGACGGATTGCTGAAACACAAGGAAATGCAAAGTGACCACAAAGAGATGTCGAACAGCAACAAGACTAAAACAAGTCTCAATATGACCATGAAGAGGCTTGAGGTGGGGTGAGGTGTATGTGACAACGCAAATGTCCACAAATGTTGCTCCGCACATGTACGGGACTTTTGCCTGCCAGCACCCTGTATTCTACGTGAGGAACACAAAGTGGATGGGGGCGGACAACTCGTTCTTTAGGAAGAGATAATCAAATGTATTGATTAGAAGTGGCTGCAGGTGGAGAGCTGTGAACGGTACATATTCATGAGTCATTTTTCGCCCTGAGGTTTGTGACTCATAAGGTAAATTCATGGAGCGCATTTGCAGCTGCAGCATGATGCAGTGGGAACCTCTAATCTTAATGCTGCAAATGTTGTACTAATACTGACTAATGCACTTATTTTGAGTGCAGTGCAAATCTGTCATATGGTGTTATATTCAAATGAAAGAAGGGATGATCAGAAAGTAGAGGGGAAAAATGAGAGTGGAGAGCAGAGACCGGCCTGTGTGCTGCTGTGGCGTTACCACAGTGATTAATGGGATAGGAAAGTTATTATCGTTGTCATTGTGGGTATGAAATGAGTGGGCGATGCACTGAGTGTGTGTGTGTGTGTGTGTGTGTGTGTGTGTGTGTGTGTGTGTGTGTGTGTGTGCGCGCGCGTGTGTACACGTGTGGGTCAGCCAGATGGGAGATACAAGAGAATAATGTTCGCAGATTATTCATAGGGAAAACATTAACTAAATCAATTAGATAAGAGGGTTTTCCACATAAATCAGGCTGCTAAATGGAGATTACAGTAACAAGCTGAAGCAAAAGTCACTGCTCACACTGGATTTCCTAAAGTGAAGAGCCTTATATTCAGCAGTTTGTTTAGTGATCCAGCCTGGGCTCTGCTGTGTGTTTACAACAATAGTATAGTGCATTATTAACTATCTATGAACACTTTATAAATTAATGAGACGTAATTAAAAGGGGGATTAGATGACAGCCCACATATCATATTCATATTCTTCCACTGTATCTATTTTTAAGTGGCACAGGATCTAGTACATATTTTTGGTGGTAGACCTGATTAATTCAACAAAATTGCCGTGTTGTAAAGAGTTGAGCGAGAACTGTGACATGCGCCCACACACAAACACACACAGACACACACACATCAACTTACATCTTCTTCACATGCGCGGGCGCAAACGATGACGGACTGCGGTATGCAGATGAATGTGAGCAGACCTTTGCCGTCGGTGCCGGAATGACTAGGACAGTTAAGCAATGAGGTTGGCAAGGAGTTTTAACAGTTGCAATTATTCGAGACACACTCATGCAATAAACGCTGTTGCACCGGGTTAGCCAGATATGAGTGAGGCTGGCAGTTGAGTCCAACTGTGGAGCAGAGAACACTGCACGGCCGGGAGGAAAGGGACAAGGGCACGAGGCGTCCAAACGAAAGAGGAGACCAAAAAAGGCCAGAGGGGAGAGATTTACATTGGAAGGGGGAGATTTTTCGAGCTTGGCACTGAATCAATTCATGGAATTACCAGAAGTGACACCAGAGAGGCCTGGCAGTCAACAACTGAATGGATCGCCTTACCTCAAGATCACACACCTACGCGATACAAAAATGAAACCACACGGTAGTGTGAAGGATTGAGGACAGGGCACTGTTTCTAAGGACGGACAATTTCAACCTCCCGTCTCACTGGCACATAAATTCTCTCGCCTCAGATTCGCCCCTCAATGCTCGTCCTCCTACATGATGTCAACACGCTTCTTTCTACCGCGTCGTCTTCGGTACCGGCACAGTTAGAGTTGGTTGACTCTTTATTGACTATTTGGGGAGCTCAGTGGATGGATTAGTTTTGTAGTTGTGTGAGCACTGATTAGAAAATAGTGCGGGACTCATATAATATCCTTACACCCAACAGCCACTTAAGCCCCTGCAATCTGAACAGGACACTTTGAAGACACATCCAGATGTTTCAAATACACATGAAACCCAGAAGAAAATAATTCATCCA
Organism: Scophthalmus maximus; assembly: GCF_022379125.1. NCBI lineage: Eukaryota > Metazoa > Chordata > Actinopteri > Pleuronectiformes > Scophthalmidae > Scophthalmus > Scophthalmus maximus. The sequence goes on along the minus strand of NC_061516.1, from coordinate 29,677,484 downwards.
TTTCTACTCTCACTGCATCTGTTCAGTCTGTACTGTGCAAAAGATACCACTGCATGGCTTAAGGATGTAAGAGCTAATAAACAGAGCAAGCAGATAAAAGAACTGGACATGGCATCACAAGAGGCCGCTCCATTCAATCCGATGATGGGCCCAAAAATATTTCCAGGCTCCCATCTTTTTGAGTCCTGGTCTGGCTTCACACACATTCTTACAGCGCTGCTATTTACCACGCATCTTTCTGTCACATTCACACACATTCTTACACTGTCGGAAGAGCCGTCAGAGGCAATTTAGGGTCAAGTGTCTTGCCCAAGGACACAACGGCATGTGGACTGGCGGAAGCTGGGATCGAACCGCCAACCTTCGCCAACCGTAGAGCCAACGACTCTACGACATGAGCCACGGCCGCTCATATCAGTGGTGTGAAACTTCTATGTCTCTTGAAGACAATTATCACTGGACTTCATTGCACGATTTGTGACTGTCATTTTACTGGAACCTTGTGGTAAACCATCCTCTATTTAGGGCCTGGTTGCAAACCTAAGACAGTTCATATTATGAATAATTTTAGAAATGTGTAACTTGCTGCTTTACAAATATTATAGCTGACAAAAACAAGGGATGACTCAAATTGATAGTGAGACTAAAATTGAATTCCTCATTATGGGCAGTCGCTCATGCCGCTCTAAAGCATAAAGATCATTCTGTGGTTGCATTGATCAGAAATCAGATAGACCATAACTGCACCAGAGGATTCTTCATATAATTGCAACTGTAAAAATCACTCCAACATTTTTTCCTCCAGTTAGTCCAGCGCTATTGTTTATAAAATACTTTCTTTCTGCAATGTCTGCAACATGACGACTGCAGTTGGTTAAGGTTGAGAGGTTAAGAACAAGGCAAACAAACTGGTTAAAGTATGAGGATGGTCCACATTTAAAACATTTGGTTTAAGCGGCAAACTCGACCAGGTTTCCACTCCTGGTAAATTTGGCCGTTTTTTGCAGTTTAATATTACAGTTCAGCAAAACAAACTATTGTCCTTTGAATAAATAAGTCTGACCATATTTCTTTTTCATCATTCTGGGAGCAACCGTGATCAGATTTTTTTTTTGTTCTGCTGCTGCGAACAGCAGGGCACAGTCTGAGTTGGTTGCAGTACTGTACGTCGCTGAGCAGCTGGAGGATGAGCAGCCCGTCTCCCGCATCGCTTCATCCAACACCTCACTGAGGCTGCTGCGGACTCGCCCATAACTGCCTGCACGAATTCAAACTGAGCCACTGTCCAAAAATGTCTTGTTTTTTGTAGACAAAGGTAGACAGTGAGTGCTAAGCTAACTGACAAACACGTCGCATTTCCTCTGAATACTTTGCAATTAAATTCAACTTGTGTTTCGCCAGTTAATTGCTTGTAATATGAAGCGGCGGGAGCAGGAAATGTTTGGTTTGCATTAGCCGCAACTTAATACGGCCTTTTTTGTCTCGGTAATGTCGCCACAGATGTTACTGCAAATCTGCGAATATTGAAATACTTTCATCAGTGGGTCGTGTAGGCTCAGTCCCGATTGTGTTTGCGTACCTCATTCAGAGACAGATGTTCAGAATTTGCAATTTCAAGTTTCGAGAATCGTCATTTCAGGTGCGGTAAATAAAAAGGCAATTGTAAATTTCAGATGAGTGAGATGAGATCAACTGCAGTCACTCATATTTTAGTCATGTGAACTGAAGATCTTGGTTTGGGGCGTTTAAGTTCAGGCAGCAGGCTGGAGTGAGTCAACACTTTAATCCGTGTGATGTGCCGGAGCTTGAACCGCAACAGCAGGGCTTCGGCTTCTGACATGCCACATGCACAAAATGTTTCATCTCCCCATTAGGACAGCTCTTATTTGCTAGACATCTCTGAGACATAAGCCCCATGGCGCTCAGGAAACGAATATTTTCCAGCAGTTTAGTGCAAAATCTCTTGTAGCCATAGCCACGATCTATCTCAAATCAGCCCTGGGGGCAATGGCAAGGGCAGTCTGGTCCGAGTACAGTCCGATGACTCTGACCTCATGTTTGAAGGTCTGTCTGAAGCAAAGCCAGAGGTTGTTCCTGTGACTGGAACAGAGTAATCAGTGTTTGAATAAATTCTGTTAATAAACAGGGGCCACAATCAATAGAGGACGAGGCCGAGAGAGGAGAGGAGACGAGAAAACAACAGTTCATATTAACGACGCAAGTGACAAATACGAGAAGGGAGAAAGCACTCAATGCAGCAGTCCGCATAGGAAATGAAGAAGCGCTATTAAGAAAGGAGGAGAAGCCGCGGAGCTACAGGAGACATGTAGCCTGACAAATATGGATGATGTGGATTTCCATTTTAACTTTGAGCAGGAAGAAAAGTCCTCTTCTCCCACACAAGCACAGCATCCGTCACATAAGACACAGTCTTGAGCCTCTGGTGAGATTATACCTCCTGCACGGAGTCCTCAAAACCCTCCAATCATCTGTGGAGGGAGACATACGGCTCACCATACACAATATAGGAAAAACATTCCTTCAAATTGTCCTACGAATAACAATGCTCATATATTGTCTGATAAAGGGATAGCGATTCATGCAAAAAAATAAATAAAAAGCAGGATATATTTTGTTCAAGCACAATCTCTGCAGTGGACTGGTGTGCAGGCAGGGATGGATTCCAGCAGCAGCCACGCTGGGCTTTCGGGCCACAGCCCTCATAGTGGCTCCATTAGCCCCGACTGGAGTGCTGGGAGGACGATTTCACCCAATTTGTCTGGCCTCTAATGCATTGATCTCCGGCAGGCCAGCCTGGGATGTTTAATTTTAAAATGCACTCGGCCTCAGATTACCCATTAAGCTGTGACAGAGTGGAACCGATGCTGTAACTGCAAGACATTAAAGTCAATCGAGTAAGAAGTTAAATAAGATTAGTTCTTTTGGAAGACTTGAATTCTGAAGTGTATACTCAACAAGTGGATAAGTAGCTACTGTACAAAACTCCACGTATTCAGTCTCTGTGCTTCGCTTTGTCTTTGTCAGTTCGCCTGTGATTTCTGTGTCTGATGTCGCCTGTGCCTTGTGCGCTTTGTTTTTTACATCTCCAGTGTTTTTTGTCAGGTCAACCTAAAAGACTGTAGGTCTCTTTTAGTTTTCTTGAATTAAATAGTCTTTCTTTGCATGTTGGGTCCTGCTCCTTCTCAAATCGCTACAGTGAGATTGTCAAAGGTAAAAAGTGAAGATGAACTGATCCAGACAGGGCAGCGAGGAATCCTGAGTCCAAAGACACAGGAGCCAAGGTCAAAAACAAAGAACCACTAAAAACAGAAAATCATCAAAGCTAGTTGCTTGTTTGTTCATAAATCTAGGGTGCCTATCTTCCTAATGCATCCTTCCCCCTCCGTTATATTCAGGAAATACAGATTAAAAGGTAAAGACAAAAATGTCAGCAAAGCAACCTGAACAATTCTGGAAATACCGAAGAACAATCTGCTCGGATGCTTGGCATCTGAAATTCTGCGAGTGGAGACAAAATGTCTGATCTTTCCTGAAACCCATCAGACCTTTTTTCATAGAACTGAGAAATTGCTCCAAATTGCCTCTTCTATTCCATCGCCTGACACGGGCCTTCATATCTGATCTCCTACGGAATTTTGAGACAACGTAGTCCTTTGACACAGTGACACTGAAAATGGCAAGAGTCATTTTAACACTTTGACAACTTCTTCTGAAGAATGTGAAATTGGGTCTTTTTTTCAGAATGCTGCGACCTGTCAAGTTTTCTGTTGGACACTAGACGATGCAGAGACTAATTGTCCATTATGTAGGTGGGAGTGTCTGATCCCACCTCGTTCTTGTAACGATAATGGCTTCTCGCCGCTAGCTGTTAATTACTGCTGCTGCCCGTGTGTGTGTGTGTGTGTGTCTTTGTTCATTATGCTGTGCACGCTCGCTCAATGAGTGTGTGCAGCCATGGGTGAAACCGCCCCACTGCTGCAGAGAGACAAGGAGAGAGAGAAAGAGGAAACTCAGGAGCGATAAAGTTAGTGAAAAGACTCTTGCTGAACAGGTGTGGTGAGTCCCCGAGTCACCCTGACCTTCTGATTGGTCCACCAGCGCGTGTGGGGGCACACACACACACACACACACACACACACACGCAACATGATGAACACACATCCAGAGTGTGTCTGTGGCGTTGCGACGTCAGAGCAGGTGATTTCATTGGTCTGCTCTTGACACCGCCATATGGCTAAGCTGCAGGGAACCTCTCACATACACACACACACACACATACACACACACACACACACACACACTTGTTTCTATCAATAGAAATAACTCACTTAAACACAACGTCTGACACTAACAGCACTCAGATTGAGAGTTAGCGCTCAAATGTGCACTCTGTTTCCTTGGCAACACCGAGGAAACATTTACAGCGGTTACAACATCTCACTCCAACTACTAATACGCGCACACATTTCCATGCATGAATAATTTATTTGTGTTCACATAAATTTAAAAAATATATCCAGCCTCAAATCAATTAAGATGCAGATGCAGCTCCCGAACACATCGCCTCGGTGTCACCCTGCCTCCAGCTCCAGAGACATACGAGTCTCTGGAGCTGCCAACCAAACCCTGCATTAAATCACAAGCACTGAAATATTAAATGCAGGCACTTGAGAGGGAGAGTAAACATCCAAATGTGGGGCTGTGGTTCCCTCCTTTGTTGTGTCTCTGCAATGCTCTTCCCAAAATCGGTGAATCAGTGCGGGCGGGACTGGGAAACCTTTTCCCTCATCTTCTGTTGGTGGCTCTCTTTTTCTTTGGCATTGCGAGCTGTAATTACTCCTGCTAACTACCTGGTTCCTTTTGGAAACAAGCTACTGCTGCAGATGCTGGGGAAAAGAACACATCATTCACTGTACGGCAGAGAATCCACATCGGTGTCCAAAATCCATACTAAATCATTCCAAGCTCCCAATGAAATAGGGGAGCTACTCAGTGCTATGATATAAATTCAAACAAACTGTAAATGGTGGTGGAGCTGTTCATACACAACTGTGGAAAACAAACAAGAACTCCATTGGCGATATAGAAGAAACCCCTTTATGGGTTTTTTTAACACCTTCTGTGTGACAATGGTCACCTGATTGAAGTCCCACTCACCTAAAGTGGAAGCGAGGTTAACAAGCTGTCTTGGATCGGTACTTGTTCATAGTAACCTTCGAAACAATACCCAGATAAATATTAGTAGATTCTGTATGCACACCATACACCCTGCATGTGAATGTGGGGGGAATGCGTAGGTCAAATCACTTATTACTTTACGGATAAGCATAGGGCAGCGGAATGGACGTCTACATAAAAATGTCACACATTATTACTTCAACCTTCAACGATTAAAGCCTGGTTAAGCACAGCTGCCCTTTGTTCACCGAGTTCTACAACTCCTACAACTCCGCATTGTCGGTCTCAGTTAGGACTTCAGTGTTTGGTTCAAGAGCAGCGGAATAGTGGCTGCTGGCAGCGGACAGTGCGTGTGTGTGCGTGTGTGTGCGTGTGTGTGCATGCGTGCGCAGTGACTTTTGTGCAATAATATTTCCCGAGCCAGCACTAAATGTTATATTGAAAGTAATATACAGGCTTCTTACATATTCAACTCCATCAAATCGCAATATTCAACTCGACAGCGGTGTGAAGGAAATGGTACTCGCACATTTCTATGCACGGCTGTGCACGTTGGAGACGAGAGCATTTACTGGACACATATGAAGCAGTACAGCATACGTGTGCATGTGTGTGTATGTGTGTACAGCAATTGAGTTGAGAGTATGCAGAAGAGTGAATATAGGTTGTTTGTGCTTCATTCAGCTGCGAATGCTTGTACACGCGTGCACATGCCTGTAAAGCAAGTTACTGCATTACTGTATGTACTGTATATTCTTTGAGTGCCAAAGTTGAGAGACCTCTGTTTCCGCCGCTGATGTGGATCTTTCTTAAGTGTCACATTGGATGAGACAGCATGTCTCCGACTTGGTGCTCACATGGTGCTGATGAGCAGGGCTCGAGCAAGGTCAAAGCACACCAAGGGCGAGAACTGAAAATATGAGCTGCGTGCCGACCACACGCGCTCACATCAGAAATACATGGATGGAATTCGTGACAAACTGTCCAGTTGCTGTTGAGCTATTTCGCTGTTCTCACTCTCTCCCCTGATTTTTTTTTTTGTTTGACTTTACACTCAATTTGCCCCTTTTTCACTTTCTGCCCATCTCTTCCCCCTCTTAAAAACAGTCCTCAATATCTCTGTTCCTGCAGAACTTACATTTACTTCAACACTTTGTCCTTCCTATCCACTGATAATTACTTTCGCATGGAACATTGATCACTCAGTCGGTATTATAGTCGTCATTTTACCACGTTCATCTGTGCCATTTTGATACCAATCTCCGTCCCATGCAGCTTTCGCCTCTGTTTTCCTCTTGTTTATTCTCGTCAGCACTTTAATCCACTGTGACCTTTCACAGGACATTTCCAAAAAGTGACCCTGAGTTAGAATAAGTGTTATTGTTCACTAAAGAGCCGCCCTGTCTCCATTCTCTGTCTCCAACATAATGGCTTCCATCTCTTCGTTTCACCTTACAAAGTCATTAGAATGCTGTAATTAGGTTTAATCTTGTCCCACACCCCATCTCCATAACAATCAGCCATCCAGTCTCCACCTCCCGCAGCAGCGGGACAAATTGTCCTGTTATTTATAGGACAATTTGAATGAATGTTGTCCGATATTGTATATGGTGAGCCGTATGTCTCCCTCCACAGATGATTGGAGGGTTTTGAGGATTCCGTGCAGGAGGTATAATCTCACCAGAGGCTCAAGACTGTGTCTTATGTGACGGATGCTGTGCTTGTGTGTGAGAAGAGGACTTTTCTTCCTGCTCAAAGTTAAAATGGAAATCCACATCGTCTCTTCATGACGATCCTCCATATTTCAATTTTTATGTCACTGCCCACTTGTCTTTCACTCTCACATCAAGTCTCCTCCTCCCTTCATTTCCCTCTTCCCTGCTCTATTGATTTGTACATTCACCGGTGCAATAAAACAGCACCATCTGCACACATTAACATCTTTGGAATACGGCGGCAAATTAAGACAGTGGGTGAGTCGAGTTCAGCAGAAGTAATTATGTCAAAGCAGGAATTAGTTGCAATGTTTAATGACTTTGAACCAGTGAAGTAATTATCCAATCAAAGAGCCAGACAACTAGGTATAACCACATTATTGAGGCACATATTACATAATTGCAGCATTCACATTTTAGTGGGCCTGTGTTTCATATCATAGCCCTTTCTATCTAAGCTTTTTTTTCCCAGATTCTCTCTCTACCACCAAATAAAGACCAAAAAAGGCAGGAGAACCAGAACAAGAATCAAAGAATGCACTTAAGAGCCCCACAAAGAATGAGGGAACAACAGAACCATACAAAGATGAAAATAAAGTACCAAAACCAAACAGATCCAAAGAACAAACCAATATACCGAAGAACCAAAGACATGAGAAAAGAACCAACTAATCAAAGAAAGAAAGAGAACATGCATTCATCCATAGCCCCGGGGTTAGCAGCTAATGAAAAGAACTCTTTCATTATTCTGGCCCAATCATGTCAACAGGGATTTGATTTGAACAGACTCAACTTTCGCCCCCTTCGGGAATGCATTTCAATTACCTGCTCATGTATTTCTTATTGATCCTATGGTGAACCAATGCCTGGATTCAGATATTGATCTGAGCCATATGCACAAGGCAAGAGCCCGCTTGCAATAAAAACCATAACGCACATTCCAAGGGGCATTAGACAGCAGTTAAAGGGTTATTTCATTAAAACTGTGAGTAATTAAAATGACCTTTGACCTGTGGGCAATGAGCTGACCAGCTGGACAGACATCTCTGTCTCTGTTTCTCTTTCTGTCATTACAATATTACATCACATCTCTGTCCTTCCATTTCTCTCCCTGTACCCTTTTTCTCTTTTACTTTAACTCAATTCATGACGTCGCTATAAATTATGCACCAGTAATATCAAAAATCATAAAATTCACCTCCGAAATGAAACATTTATGACATTTCACTCTCTCGCTCTCTCTCTGGTTCTTGCAGTGTCTGCACAGTACACTCACACACACACACAAACACACACACACACACAATGAATGGTGTGTGTCTATATACAGTATACTGAGGCAGCGGTGTGCAACCAACCAAGGGATTTCCAAAGGTCATACAGGAATATGGAGTTTAATTTCAAATATAGGCATTTTCCAGCAAAGACAAACACACACACACACACACGCGCATACCCCCAACACAGAGGCATAGGTTATGCAGCAAAGAAAACATACAGAAACACACACACAGAGACACATTGGTTGAAATGTGAAATGCAAGTCCACATACGTATGTAGGACAAACACACACGCGAGCACACGCATGAGCGCATGCACACACACACAAACACACGCGCACGCGCACACACACACACACACACACACACACACACACAAATCAGAGTAAGTTGTGGTCTTGTCTAAATGGCACTATATTGAGTGGAGGGTGACAACGTGACTAACCAATGCAACTGACTTTTGCTGTCTGCATTGACAAAAGACGCGGGGATCATATAACTTTTATGGACTCGCACACGCACGCACGCACGCACGCACACGCACGCACACGCACACGCACGCACACACACACACACACACACACACACACACACACACACACACACACACACACAGACTGGGCACCAAAGGTGTTGGCTGAGGGAATGACACATGCCTGGTGATCTGACCTCATCTCTGGAGGAGGCCATCACACTCTTTGCATGTAAAAACCCCCGGCCTTGTCAAATTCACATGGCACAATGTGAGGAGAAAGTGCATAAGCAATAATGACAACATAGTAACAGCAAGTTGAGCTGTTTAATATTTTCTCATGGGCCCTTTTTCTTTCTGCAGTAGCACCAATCAGCACCTCCTCCGCTCATTCGGCCTGTGGTGCCCGCAGGAGCACTCATTATCAGCGGCAAGGCTTGTCGGCAGATGACAGGTTCGACTGCAAGTCATCTAGTGTGGATGTCGCTGCTTTGACGAGACCAGGAGGCTTAGCTGCCCGACACCAGGCAGCTCACTTTCTAATCACACAGACCTGTGAGGCACATTTTCATTTGCTTCTCATGTTCCTCATAAGGATTTATAGGACTTCAGTCTGTTCCTGGTTGTGGTCATCGTGGGCTTTGCTCTGTCAGGGGGAGGATGGCGATCATGCCAGTAGTGTCAGTCTGTCAAAAGCTTCACCTCGCAGCTTTCGTTTTCTTCAAACACAACACGTCTGTGCAGTCAGACAGAACAGAAGAAGAAGAATACAACTACGGTGTAAACAACCGGGAGGTGTTTAACGTGGTTTTGAGTGCAGACGTTTACAAAATGACGAGCCCCAAGAGGGTGGGGGTTATATTGTGTTTCCACTGAGTTGTTGCAGTTGAAGAACATAACCGCTATTCCACCTTAACAACACATTTTGCTCGTCTTCTCACGTCCTCAAACCCTGCTGCGAGCATTTCCCCCTCCCACCTGGCGTCTCCAGGAGGACTTGCATTTAACGTCCTTCAGTGCGGTGCAGCAGGTGAGTATCTCAACCCACTTTCAACCAGAGGACATATAAGCTCAAAGCCCTATAGGAGAGATCCAAGATTCAACACTGAATCCCTGCAGCTCAGAGGGAAGAGAGAGCTCAGAATTAACCAACTGGACGAAAAACACAGCAATCTGAGGGTGATGCCGACACACTGTATATATTCCCCAACCAGGCAACTAGCTAACTTTTCTTTATTCTAATAATGCCAGGTCATGATGTCATCAAGATGTCACTCATACAATATGGTGACGAATGATTAGTTGATCTAAGGAAAATGTATAGCCTGTCCCTAATGTTAAAAGTTGCAAAAGTGAATGCAGAGCTACACTGTATGATGTCGGAAAACGGTCTGGACCCACAGACCAGAACAGATCAAACTGAACCATGTTTCGGTTCGTTTGCAGTGTAAAAAAAAAACAGTGCAGACTTTTGGACCAATTGCAGGAAGTTGAGACAGCATTTAAAAGTAGATGATGTCTCTCTAGCCTTATTATTGGCTGATATATCTTGAAAAATTTGGCGTTTTTTCCTGGACCACAATGTTGTTGACCTTGATCTTTGACTGATCAGCCGCAAATGTCAATCATCTGGACATACCCTCCCGAGTAATATATCCCCACCGTGTTGTCAAGTTATTTTGTAGGTACACACACATACAGGGGCAAAAAATAAACATGCTTCCAGCTATGTCGGTGCGCCGGATGATGACAAGATTAACAAGCTACATCGGCGCAACTTGGGTCCAATAACAATAAATTGGACCCAAGTGCAAAAAAACACCCCGCAACCGTTATACAGCAGTACGTCTACTGCCAAGAGAGCAAAGTAGCTTCACCCGGCCAACAACAATTGGCAACTACAATCGCCTCAAACACAAACACTCTCCTGACTGCAGAAGCGACAGGGCTGACTGAACTGGTGACTCAAAAGGCTGCAGTGTTCAGAGATAAACAGTCGTAGTAAATGGTAGACAATGAATTGAACGCAACGTATTCATCGTCAGTGTTCGCCAGCATCGGTGAAAGCTGCTGGAGCTTATTGTGTGAAAAAAAAGCATCGAACCACACTCACGATACTCTGTGATCTTCTTTAGTAATGGTTTTCATTTCATTTCTTTCTTTCACATCATTTTCTCTGTGTTGTTTTTCATATGCATTCAAAGCTCGTTGTTTGTCTTGCTGAAAGAACACGCCGTTCATCATATTTTCCAAGGTCCTGTTGTAATAAGAGAAGCTCGGAGAAAAAAGCTTCATGTGATGGAAAGTGAAAAAAGGAATGGATGCAGTGTCATGCTGCTCTTTTAATATAATTTTAGATTTCTTTGACAGATTTATACCTATAATGTGATGTGAGGTAGTATTTTTTTGGGGGGGGGTTATTCTTCAGGAACTAAGATTAGATATACAGTATGTATGGTATTGTGATGTATGAGTATGAACAATTTGCTTTTGCATTATTATTCTCTTTGATTTTTGTTGAGGAGTCTTCATAGCTGACACTGAAATTACAATAAACCGAATGTATGATCTCTAATAAAGAAGGATTGGGTCATTATGTTATTTGCAGCCCAATTTTGTGATTTTGTTGATCCGACAGGAGAGTCTTTGATAAATCCTGCACAGAACAGCTTTTAGGTCAGATGTATAGTTTGTATGCAAACCCACTCTGTCCCACTTTGCATCTGTGAAAACAAAAGCAGCACTTGGTGTTTTGTGCTTTGGCTGGTATGAAATTGTGTTTACATAATCTGTTCAGGGTGACACCTGAACATGCGTACACAATCAGCTGCAGGAACACACACACACACACCATAAATGAATCATGTAGCATACGCTCCAATAACATTTTAGATCCCATCTGCTCTCGCTCAGAGACATCTTGCGCAGTTCTCACCTGCTTTACAGTACAAAACACACACACACACACGCACGTACATGCACGCACATGCATGCACACACACACACACACACACACACACATTCTGCATTTATACAACCTACATTAACAATCCATATTACCTAGTTATGTGGATGCCCCAGGAGCATACACACAGAGAAGCACTCACACTAAGGATGTGCTGTAGCACTGCTTTGTTAGGAATGCAACTTTGCCCTCGGCACCTGCCTCAGCTTCCAGCAGACATTCACTCATTCTGTTTCCACTGTTCCCACACGCACACTTCTACACACACACACACACACGCACGTTCACGTGCTGATAGACACAAACATGTACTCACTCAGAATAAAGCAGCACATCCTGCAGCAACATAATCTAAGCAACAAGTGTGCATCAGCATCACATCTAATACTATCCAATACACTACTGAATGTACCTGAATGTAGATAGCTGTAGAGGGGGGAGAATGTGTGTGTGTGTGTGTGTGTGTGTGTGTGTGTGTGTGTGTGTGTGTGTGTGTGTGTGTGTGTGTGTGTGTGTGTGTTTCATAGGCTACCTTTGTGGACAAATGTAAGACCATGCAGGTCCCAACTGGATGACTGGAGTTTGGGGTCAGCAGTGAGGCTGAGGCAAGAAGGTTATGGTGACCTCTGACCAATGTGTGTGTGTGTGTCTGTGTGTGTGTTTGTGTGTGTGTGTGTGTGTGTGTGTGTGTGTGTTTTTGTGTGTGTGTGTGTGTGTGTGTGTGTGTGTGTGTGTTTGTGTGTGTGTGAGAGAGAGAGAGTTAGTCAAAGAAAGGTGTAGAAAGTGGGTACAATGTTGCCATGTTGCCATGGTGATTAATGAGATGCAGCGTTATAATTATGAGCGTAGAGAAGTGTGTGTGTGTGTGTGTGTGGGTGTGTGTGTGTGTGTGTGTGTATGTGTGTGTGTGTTAGACAGGGAGAAAAAGTCAGCGCGAGGCAGAGACAAGAGAAATGAGTTTAGTCCAAGGCCCCCGGCTGCTTTTCTATCTTTGGATCGATGCTGTTTTCCGGGATACCATTTGACAGGGCGGTGGAAGGAGTTCAATAAAAACACACACCCCGTAAACACAAGATTTCTGAGTAAACCCGACTGAAATCAACTTTCTGCCTGCCTGTCATTTCGCTTTTAAAATATGAATTGAACCGGTGTTTTGGACCAACAGCTGCGGGCGGTACATCACTGAGACGATAGAGAGAGGTTCCCCAGCAGACGGAGGTAGCAGTGAGGTTAGAGCCAGTTTAAATTCCTTGACTGGCCTTTGGTAAATGTGACTATAGAGTAGATCAATGAAAATCCAGTTTTGGAGTTATGCTCAGAAGCACATGAAACTTGCCCGAGATAGGTGATCCATCAGTCAACTATTCTTTGTCAATGCATGGTGATGTACTGTTTGGTGGGAGCCAGAGCAGAAACACTTCTGTGTTTGATTTAAGTGCCGTCCAACTTTTACGAGCTGAAAGTAGGCTTCCTGGCCTTCAACACGCAAACAAGGTGAGCTTTCAGATCAGTCCCTGTTTGCATCTGCATTTCCAATACAAAGGTGATTAAATCTTCACGTTCAAGGGATTATGTCAAGCCAGTCTCAGCATTCTGCAGCTTTCCATTTAGCATACTCAGATTGACTGCATGTAATGGCACCCCAAAAGCCATGAATCTAGCACTTTAAAGATGCACTACTTAATATTTCAATACAAGATATGGACTGGATACAATGAATATTTGCTTGTGTCGGTATGTGTCACTTGTAATATGAACTCATCAAGAATTATCAGCAGCTTTTCCGGTTCCTGTCTTTCAGCTGGTTCTTTTAGTTTTAAAGTCTGCTACTTTAATGTTTTGGTTCAGTCAAACCAGACGTCATTGTCTCCAGCCACAGCCCGGGAGCTTTTGGCAGCAAAAGCTTTTAAAAAAGCAATCGAAGACAAAAAGCCACAGTAATAAACCCACAGTAGATTACCTGCTCAACAACAGCAGGCGAAGGACGCAGCCAGCGAACACAATGGAGCCGACGGCCAGATGTTTTTTTCAGGACTTGGTGCAGAACAAAACAGACAAGTTTTAGCATTTTCCAGTTAATCCTTTTAGGTTTCTGGACCGCAATCTGAATGCTCTGGTTCAGCCTTTCACACAGTCTGCTGAATGCATAAATTGGCCGCTGCTTGCTCACTTCTCCATATCAACCTTATGAGGTCATAATATGTCTATATTGTGTTTACAGCTTGTTCCACTGCACCCGAGTGGTGAAAAAACTATTGAAGCCTCTTATCTATTAATGCAGCTTCGTGCAACACCATTAAATAGTGTGTGCCTAGTTTGTAATTAATGAGGTTAAAGAAAAAGAGGTAGGATGTCAATTTGCAATAACAGTTTATTGGCTATAAAACTGTATTTTTATTAAACATTGTTTAACAAATGGATGTCAGTGGAGAACAACAGTCTTGGTTTTGTTATTGATGACTGGCTACATCTGCTAAAGAGCCCGTCCGTCCCAATTTCTCACATCACTTAAATGCGCATGTTGTGCATGTTTGAGTGTGTGTGTGTCGTGTGTTGTGCATGTGTGAGTTTGTGTGTTTGTGTGTGTGTGTGTGTTTGTGTGTGTGTGTGTGCGTCTGTGTGCATATGCACTCCCAAGTTCAATTAGGGAATTCTCGCTTCCTCAAATGGGTCAAATTAAGGTTGGTCAATAGATCCACACATCCAGAGGTCGATTCCTAACTGAGGCAGGCATGAAAGAGCTTTTGAAGCTTTCCAATCTCGCCCAACATCTTACTCATCCAGTGGATCTGAGAATAACAAGCATTCATTACACATGCGGTCACACACTCCCTTTGACATACACACACACACAAAAACAAAAGGACAACACGATCGCTCTAGTTTTCCTTCATATACTTCATATACTTTTATGTATATGCATGTTAAGTGTATGTACTTGTATGGGTGTAATTTGAGTGTGTGGGATTGGAAATGTTTGGGTGTGCATGTGAATATTCAGCGATAACACGCTGCACAGCATTTATTCGGTCTTTGAAGCCAGTAATTGGCAACAGGCTCATTGTGAGGCTGTGGGGATGTACGCATGTGATGCCGCATGTATGTGTGTGCCTGCATGCGTATGTGCGTGTGCGTGTATTAGTGCTTAATATCTACTTTGATCCATCTAAAAGCATGTTTGAAGCCACGCTTGAGATCCAAGCAGGCAACAGATTGTTATGCTGGTACCGGCAGAGGGGAGCAAAGCGTTGAAGAGGGAGGTTGTTGGGAAAGGCAAGGAAAGGAAAGGAAATGCACACGGTAAAAATAACAGTAAGGATATGGAAAAAAAGAAAGAAAAACCAGATGAAAAGACAAAAGAGTAATTGCAAAACGATACAGAGAAGGAAATGAGAAAAGCGTCAGTGGCCCTTTAGGCTGTACAGGCCAGGGAGGTTTGGTAGTATCAGTAGACAGATGAATGGAGAAGTGAGTACCTCTAGATGGCCTGCATTAGGAGAATGAACTTAATGAACATGGCCCTAGGACTGGAGATTAATAACTACAATACCTTTTGAAAGACATGATAAGGGATGAGAGGGGAGAAAATACTCATGTGTGGGTTGGCGCTCCTGTCAGTTTCTGAGCCTCTGTGTGAGACGCTTTGGACGATGAATGTGTTTTTCCAAAATGTATGTCACTCTGCAAGACAGCTCGCAGCTAGTTAGCATACCCATGCTGTGTGTGGCCCGTAGAGATCGGAGGCACAACGCTGGTGAGTTGGACATGATGGGTCTTTTGCCATATATCCACTATTCAATATTAAATGGATTGCCGCCTGCGGTTAGTCATCGCGACATCATATTGCGACAGAAGCATGAATTCTAATTGGGTGGTATGTGTTCCACAATTTCATGTAATGTATAGTAACAGGTGTCCGATCACCATTGTAAATGAACGCTATGTTTATATAACCCTGAGCTTCCGTGTGATCTCGTACATGCTCGTCATGGATGAGCGCATTGAATATATTTAATGCCACACAGTGTCCAGGTGTTTTTGTAATTCCCAATGAGCCGCAAATAGAATTGAATCTTACAATAGTGCCCATGCAGCTGTGGCCAACAAGCTGAGTGAAAGCCCACACGTCTAACTGGCCCTGGCTATTTGACAAATCTGGAACAGTGGCTTTACAGTAGATAATCCCCATAAATGTCATGTATGCAATCTCATAATGCATATTACACGTATGGTGTTACGCAATTCAGTCAGCATAATCTTTCCCCAGCTTTCTATGGATAGGAAGTCAGGGGTGTGTTTTTGTTCTCGCACAAACATGCACTCAGGCATATTGCAGATGTTCATATCCAGTGAGAGACTCCGTTTGTTTGTTTTTGGCCTTTGTGTGTGTGTGTGTGTGTGTGTGTGTGTGTGTGTGTGTGATGTTAAGAGGTACTGGCAGCACTGTGCTCAGACTCTCATCGCTTGCTAATGTCACACAGAGAGGATATCAGAGAGCCTGGGGGGACTAGCAAGCTAAAGCACACACACACACACACACTTATCAAGTATAAATAAATGCATAAGAACATTGAAAGTTAACATACTCACAACAATGTGCCATGCAGGCTGTTCTATAATGTTCCTTGACTAGTATGGATTTTTTTTCTCTTTCACTACAATGACTTGGTGTGACACACACACACACACACACACACACAAACACACACACACACACACACACACACACACACACACACACACACACACACACACACACACACACACACACACACACACACACACACACACACTTCTGTGCAGGCTGTTCTTTTAAGTGTTATTTTTCTGCTGCAGGGTCTGGATGACACACACATGTACTCACATGGAGTTCATATATAAAAGTCGTCACAATGTTTGAACACACTCTTAACAAACACACACACACACACACACACACACACTGAGTTTTTGCACTGCGCTCACCCTGGACGCCTTTACACCTCCACCCAAAGATCTCTCCATTTTGATGTCACAGCCTTTTGCTGCAGCTGAGGTGTTTTCATGCCAAGTGACTTATAAGTGTGACTACAAACCGTAAGACGAATCAAGATTTTAGGGAACGAGCAATCACTTTATGAAAACGGACTCACGGACAGCGGATTTAGTCAAGAATACGGACAAAATGGTCCTCCTGCTTAAAACAAGGGCAGCGGTGGAAAGATAATGTCAGACCCTTTACTTTAGTATACTGCCAATACCACAATGTAAAAATACTTCTTTACAAAGAAAATCCTACTTAAGTAAAAGTACAGATGTATTTTCACCAAAATGAGCAAAAGAAAAATTGAACTTTCATATGTTATTTCATGTAAAATCTTAACTAGTAGTAGTATAAGTATAAAATATAGCGTGAAATGGAGACTTTACTTCAATTTTTACAATCAATTATCCTTTCTTTATTTTATCTAACTGCGATTCAATCCTCTGTTGTTTCCTCTCCATCTCTCGCGTCCTTTGCTACTCCCACTTCCACCTCTCCATTTAAAAAAACAAACTCATTTTCATCACTCTGCCTCCAGCTTCACTGCCTCGTCACTGCTCTCTTCCAGCTTAGAAATAAGTGCACTTTACAAGTCCAGTGGCCCCTGGTCATAGTCATAAAGGGTTGGCACTCCCCTGCTCCCTTTCTCCTCCATTTCTTTAATTTCAAAAGTAAATACCCCTGTAGTGATGAGAAATGACTGAATGCCAAAAAAAGGGGTGTATGCGACGCGCGTGTGTGTGTGTGGGGGCCCGTGAGCGATGCCAAGATGCTGTACAGTTTGATAACAGCGCAGATGGATAACACGACTGCTTTTGATTTGTTTGTGTTCAGGAAATGGGAGCAACAGAGCCGTGGTAGACCTAATGAAGTTAAATGGAAGCGAGTCTTTCATTAGCTCAGTGCTTTTCCGTATGATAAAGCCCTGCACTGCCCTTCTTTTTTATTTTATTTCACAGGAGCGACACGAGAGAGGCAGTGGACTATCTCCCTGTCCGCAATGTATTTTCAAAGGAGGATCATTTTTTTCAGCTGGCAAAAGAAAAGATAAAGAGACGGCTTTATTATCAGATTCACGCGGACGCCCGTGCCCTTTTCAAATCGTCACACAGAGGACACAAAACTTCCACATACAAAGACAAACCATGGAAACTTGAACAGCGAAACGGAGTATAAAGAGAAATGGCACTGAAGTGTTGGGCTGTGTGCGCAGCAGTGGCGTGTGAGTGTTTGAGAGAGACATAGAGAGGCAAGAGCACGACAAGAGAGTGGATTATGGGTTGTTAAGAGCTCCTGTCGGCCACTCCTGCTACATTTTTATTTCCTGTTGTTTTCCCCGTCCATCGCTCCTATGATCCTCATCCCTTCTTTAATCCAATTAGAAAAATCACAGGCACGACAATACTTTTTACACACACACACACACACACACACAAACACACATGCACACACACACACACACACACACACACACACACACACACACAAACACACATGCACACACAAGCCACCTGGTCCGATGAATCTAACACTTGCCAGGTTTCACAATCACACATGCATGCACTCACCGTCACACACATCGCATGCTGAAACCCCCGCAGTTAAGCATGCAATGTGGCTGGACAGCTTGTGTGTGTGTGTGTGTGTGTGTGGGTACTCTTATCAGATTATATAAACCAGGTTTGGATTTATGCTGCTGTGCCAGATTATACAAACAAATAGAAGAAGAGGCCGGGCAAGAGATGGATTGAAACAGGCAGGGGAGAAAAGACAAAACCGAGCAAAACCGACGAGTACATTTAGAAAAACTAACATCGAATTTCGTGTCAGGCCAGGGTAGGATCTCTGATGACTAAAAGGGACTTTGAAGCTGGCAGGAAGAGACAGTAATAAGGACACATGTGAGTGATGGTGGAAAAAACTGACAAAGACGGGGGGGAGGTGAGGCAAAGGGGCAAAGGTAGTAAACAACCCGGGAGTGGAGGGACGGACAGAGGATGGAGGAGGGCACAGGGTGAGGAGAGAATAATGGGGCGGGCTGAAAAAGAGGGAGAAGGGGATGTGAGGGGATCGAACGAGAGATAAACTGGTAGAGGAGGACAGAGGCGGACGTGACGGGTGATGGTGGGAGCAAATTTAGGGGGGGGGGGGGGAGAATTGAAAGTGACTGTAATACTGGAGGAAAGGGAGAAGGGGAAATGCAGAAATAATAAATCATCATAAATCAAATGAACGCAGTCAACTTTGTCAGTTCTGCATAGAATATATGTGCTACGTTGTTATTCGCGTTGAAGGTTGTACGAATTATTACCGTCTCGGAATATAGTGTTCCTTAATCAGCACAACTGGTATACTTCTCGCTGCGAAATATCAAATTTAGAGTTGAAAACGACATGAATCAATAAGTAACCATAAGCGGCTCTAATTAGAGCCCAGGGGAGGCGAGGCTTCTCCAAAACGTCCGTGGAAATGTAAAGTGGAAGCTTCCCGTAAATCACTTGTTATCAATTAATGAATTACTAATTTCTGCTCTGCAACATCTAACAATATCACCCCCCTCCCCACACCCTTCTGATTTTGAGCTTCTCTAAACAGGACATCCCGGCGTCGCTTCTGCCTGTAACTTTCATATTTGAGTTCAGTCTCAGTCCACTCGTAATGTAAGGGCCGCATCACGTGATCCAACGCTCCACCTGTTGAATGCTGCTCTCAACTCTAGTTTAGTGATGGAGGCACGTAACTGTCTGAGTAAGCCAGTGTGCTTGGAGGGTTCTATTATTATGATCATATTTCGTCGGCTGACATTTTTGCATGGAACCAAAGTGGAAGAGACTGCCTCGGCCGAAAGGTTCACCCACTTTATGGGGAGAGAGGAACAGACGAGAGCTGAACTTTGGAGGGAGATGGCGAGAGGGCGAGCGAGTGAGACAGACACGGAGATGGAGCAGGGATGGAGAAAATGAAAGAGTGAAAGCAGTAAAAAAAAAAAGAACAGGGTGGAGAGGGAAAGAGAGAGAGAGAAATAACAGGGCAGAGATGGGAGGGGAAATGTAGAGGGAGCCAGGAACAGAGAGAGAGAGAGAGAGACTGTCGGGACATAAATACGTACTTGAGAAACAAGTGGTTCATCTTTTTCGACAACCAGCTAGTGGCCACTCAGAGAGGCTTACACCCTCCTCTATTGTTCTTATTTCTTCAGATTCCTCCTTTTTTAAAAATTATTAAACGATTTCCACAACTGTCCAGTTCACATGATGAGCCTCATTCAAGCCTGTCGATGCAGGAACGATTTGAAGGTCGATGTATTTTTCATTTGTGCCCTTCTTCACAGTCGATCGGAGACACTCTGGTTGTCCATTTCGTATCTTGCTTGCCATTCACGGAATCAAAAGAGCAGATTGTGCCAAATCTGGCCTCGGAGAGTGACTGAGAAAAGGACAGAAGCTGTGGGTTTTTTTTTTCTTCCCTTCCCTCTGTCTCTTCCTCCAGCTTTCACTAATCATAACCACCACAGTCAGTTTCCTCCTCTTAGCACAGTCTCATGCTGCCAAGCATCAAGCCGTCCCTGAAATGTAATTCAAGGCAACAACAACACCGCTGACAACAACAATACCATGTCCAGGACAGTCCGCCGGACACATGCACACGCAGACTGACACCACAGACGGCTACGGGACGCAGAGGAAGACAGCCTCGCAGCCACGGCTGCCGTCTCACCCGCACACTGTCACCAGTTCAGGTGTGTGTCGTACGCTGAGGTTACTCATGCAACCAATGGCTCTCCTTCACCCTGGTGTTTTCTATTCTTGGCAGCAGCAAGAGGAGCCTCTCTGCATATCAATGTCCAGCTCGTCGCGTGCCTGCGTGCGTGCGTGCGTCTGTGCGCGCATCCTTGTATTTTTCGAGGACGTCTTGTGTTTGCGCGTTAGTTGTTTAATTGCAACCGCCGACACAGAGCGGCCGACATGGGATCACAATTAATCTATAAAAAGATCAACGCGTTGACTCGGGCAAAGGGATCCATGGCAAAATGGTCCACTGTGACTGATTCTGCTCAGGAACCTTCAGCCATTTATCAGTGGACACGTTGCATGTTAAACTGGTGTTAGTCCATTTCACGTCCTCCTCTTGGATAAAAAAGTTAAGGGGGTGCAGTGGTCGGTCAGGCAGTCGAACCCTCCTCACCTGCGGTGGATACATTTTCACGGATGAGGAGATTATTATTGTAGAGTGTGGCATCATTAGCCTGCGAGCACAGATGCACTCACGGCGCAGAGGAAGAAATGGCAGAGCTGGTGTCGCAGTCAAGGCGTTTACCTCCAAATGCCCTTTTCTTGATTCTCATTCTGTGAATTAAGGGGATTACACTGTGAAAGAGTGTTGTAGTTTTCTTTGAGGTTGGTCACTTCTGCCTAGGATGGTCGCCTCATACCCCAGACAGGCCCTTTGCTGTCAAACTGTCATTGCAGAAGCTTGTAGATCTGCCCAGATGACTGATGAGTGGCGATTGACGCTTCTGCACACCTAAATTTGCCACTTATAGATAGATTAAAAACAACGATTTTTATCTTCTAACTCTCCTCTCTCTGCAACCACCACTTTGCCCTCTCCTACATGAGTTACGAGAGGATCGCATAAGGAGTTTACACACGGCATGTGATAAATGCAGTTGAGTTCAAACACTATTGTAAGGAAGAGGGTAATACCGCATAATATCTCACTGTCCTGTCTTTGATCAAACTCCCTGGTTTGGTCAATATCAGGACTAAGATTAAATGCTGCGTGCTGCATTCATTGCTACAGGCTATCGAGGACAGGGCTCATCATTAGCCTCTTTCCCTGAGAAGTACCGAGTGAGGTACACAAGAGTAAGGGGCCAAATCAGTCTGCCGTGCGAATGAGATCACTGTTGGTACATTGGAAACTGCTGCCCAGCTTGGAAATTGCACCATTTGGCGATAAACATGTCAAATGAATCCCCTAAGTGATGCTTTGGGAGTGATTGGAAGCTGATTGGAATAAATGATGTGAGGGGCCAACCTGTTTGGCCCCGTGAGGGAAATCAGGGTGATATCAGGTCAGCACTAATCATCTTTATTGTTTTTTTCGAACTCAGAGGGTGTTTCATCCAGAACATATTTGGAACCTATATTGTTCCAGCCATCTGGTCAGCGATTATTGATATTTTAGCAGAGCATTTCATTTCCTTTGATTCTTGATGGTGGTGCATTGCTTTGATCTTAAATTCTTCTAGATCTTGGTCACATTAACTTTTTTTTTTCCTTTCCAAAACTTCTCGTGATATTTCAGATGTCATAATGGCTGCATTTGACAAACGCATGCTCGGGAACTGAGCGTTTCGGGTTTGACAGACTATAGTTTGATTGTTTCAAGAACTGCCCGTTGGCCTTCATTGACAGAGCGATCCGCAACCGTGGAGGCCAGTGACTTTGTGCCACAGCCACAGAAGCGATGAACAGCATGATATATCACTGTCCTCACATTCTATTGTTCTCGTGACTTAATTAATCAACCTGTAGCAAAGAGGCAACGCTTAAACCCCCCCCCTCCCGGGGAGACTCACAATTGATGCAGTAAGATTAAAAAAATGCCTCCCGAAATGATCCTGATTAAATTTGCGGTCTAAACTGATGAAGGAGATGGAGTGCCGTTTTTAAGAAATTGAAATCAAGCCACTGAAAGGACCAATATGTCAGAGGCTGCTTGAGCCCCCGGAGGCCTGGAGGGGCAATAAAAAAAAAACCAACAACTTGTATTTGAAAGATTTTTCATGTTATGTGTCACCACAAGGGTCCGTCTACCACCGCTAACTATGACAGGACACCCGCAACCGTGTGCTGTGTACATATAATCAATCATTAAACACCTGTAAAAACCTAAGAAGATAAGATAAATATTGTCAAATGTTTATAGAAGCCACCTTTCATTATCTTCCCCCTGCAACACCGTTCACGACACAAGGCATCTATCTCCAGGGCCAACAATACCCCATTGAAACTACTAACAGCATGCAACACACTCACACAGTTTACACACACACACACACAAGAGAAGAGGATTATGACCACAGGGACTTTCCTGTCCCTTCCCAGCCAATGGGCAGACACACCACGCTGACAGAAGAGGGATCCCTGGGTTCAGCAACCGGTAACAAGTACACAAACAACCCGAGACCAGAGTGCCAGTGATACACATAACCTGATTAACATGGACGTGAATAGAGGCCGGGATGCCGGTATGGGAAGTGAGTCTGTTGTTAAGGTCATTAATGGATTAGTTGAGGAAATACACACAGGTACGGACAGGGAAACACAGACGAGAAGTGAGACAGTCTTGGGATATTTTTGGCGCCACCATAAACACACAGAGACTTAGTAGGTACACAGGCAGCAGGTATAAAGTGCATTATATACACAAAACAAACGCAGACTGTAAATGTGACAGCCCGACCAAAATCAAGGTCAATATTGACATTTCTAGGATTAGGCTGCTCACGAAATAATGAATAAATGCACGTGCTTTCACTTCTACCACCCGGTTCCTCTGCACTTGAAGTCATTTCCAGTCACCCAGGATGAATAACTGAACTGTACCGAAGGCCAAAATATACTGTCAATATAAATACATATAAAGAGTGGGATGCCATCTTTTTTTTTTTTTTTTTTTTAAAGCTTTGTTGGGAATGGAAATTCACCAAGATTCATCCACAGAGATTAATTTAGTCTTAAAAAGTTGTTTCTGCGTCTGGCCTATAAAACAACAACTTAATTAACAGCTTACCCCAATAAAAGTGCCATTTGATTGTCTCCTGGTCATTAAATCATTTTAATCTCGCTGCCGGAAAAACACTGAAATGAATTTCTGACCCTGTGCTTGTGTGAATTGCGCACGACGTTGCGTGCACCCCGCAGACGTGGCCCACATTGGCTCTTGCAGTGGGGAAATGGCCAACGCACACAGTAGCAGCCACTTCAAAGCAGCTTAACACAAAGACTTATTGTTGCTGACGTAGGCTGAAAAATGGTTTGAGATATGCAAATTCATTTTTAGCCTACATTTCCTGAGACAGCTTGGGTCCTTGAATTATTGAGAGGGCAACATAACTTTAATCAATTATTTATCATTGTTGAAAAGTCCCCGCAACTACCACCATGCTGCCATTAGGTCAGCTATCATCATGGAACTATACCACCATCATCACTTTCTTTATCTTTCCCATATTCACAAATCACAGTAGTAAGTAAGTAGTAAGTAACACCACACTCGTTAAAATAACGAGAAGCATGATCATCATCCAACCTGCCACCTTGTGCCGCCATCATCATAATTATCATCAAACTCCCGCCACAGCAATTACCGTTATCACCATTGACATCAGTAACCATCTCCATCATCATCATAGTTTTTATTTTTACTGGCATCATTTTCATCTTCTTTATCATCATGCAACCCATATGTCAGTTGTTATCATGATCATCCTCATCACCAGAACTTGCACCACAGCCATTTACATTGTCATCCTCAGCAACATCAGCATCATCTTCATCATCATCATCATCATCATCAACAACATCACCAGCATTGCCCTTTATCTTAAATGGCATTATTTTCATCATCATGCTGCCCCTATGTCAGTTATAATCCTCATCATCAAAACTACGATCATAATCATCATCATCACAACAACAACAGCAACAACTCAGAACCGTTTTCATTAGCATCGTCATCATCTTCATCATCGCCAGCATTTTTCCTTCTTTTTTTTTTTTTTTTTACTGGCATAATTCTCGTCTCCTTCATCATCATTCTGCCCCTATCTCAGTTATCATCATCAAAACTGCCACCATCGTCATGATCGCCATCACCACTTTGTTGATCTTTATCACCATTGTTAACCCCCCACTCACCCAGAGGGCTCACTGTACCGTCCGTACAGTATATTTTGAATATATGACTGTAATTCAGTATAATCAATTTGAATATACAGTCATAGTCTGTCCATTCCTTCCATGCACTCTGACCCTGCGCAGTCCCTCACCATCCCTCTCCCTGACCTCATCCTCATCCTCCCTCACCGGCCACCGGCTCCACAGCCTGCCCGCTCCACGACCCCGCTCGACAGGGTTGTTACTCCCCTGCAGCTTTTGGGGAAATGTCACCGTTACAGAGAGAGAGCTGCTCTCTGCTCAGCCGGCACCGGTCGAGAGCCCCGGTTTACGCACGTACACACACAGAGGACTGTGCGCTGGATGAACGTTTAATTGGAGCGTCTCCCGGACAGGTGGTGGTGGTGGGGGGGGGCTCGGCGGTGTCGCACACACCTGAGAGAGCGAGAGAGACCCCCGGGTGCCGCATGTCTGCCCGGCGTCACTCGGCGGCTCACCGTCCGCCTGATCTCGACCCGACAGCTCCGCGCTCCGTCTTTACGCACGCACCAACCGACGTGTTCCAGTCGCGCCACCCGCTGCGATGAACGGGGACGGCGTCGGAGCTCACTTTACCGGACGCACCGACTGTCTCGCTCAGACGTGACAACCGGAGCAACCAATACGATTCGGATGAATGCAAAAACATTCACAACACACGTTGTCTGCGTCTTCTCACCGGTTTCGGCGCGCTGGAAGAAGCCCGGGGTCGGGATCCGTTCATTCATTCATTCACTCATCCCTCGATCTGTTCATTCTTCTCTCCGTTTCGTCCCTCATTCAGCTACTGAATAAACGTCGCTCCTCCTCTGGAGCGGCGGCGACAGAGCACGCGCAATTCACCAGCTGGCGCTCGATCGCGCGCTCGCGCTCTCTCTCTCTCTCTCTCTCTATCTCTCTATCTCTCTCTCTATCTATCTATCTATCTCTCTCTCTCTATCTATCTCTCTCTCTCTCTCTCTCTCTCTCTCTCCATCTATCTCTCTCTCTCTATCTATCTCTCTCTCTCTCTCTCTCTCTCTCTCTCCATCTATCTCTCTCTCTCTCTCTCTCTCTCCCTCTATCTGAGACAGGATTAGCTGATGTGAGCAGGAGTGGTGGAATAAGCACAGGACTAGACACTGTGTGTGTGTGTGTGTGTGTGTGTGTGTGTGTGTGTGTGTGTGTGTGTGTGTGTGTGTGTGTGTGTGTGTGTGTTGGGGGCCATGGGATGATGAACCAAAGGAGCATGCACACCCAGCAGCATCGCCCCTGAGGGAGAAGAGGAGAGAAGAGAGGCTCAGACCATGAACGGAAAAATTCCTTGTTTGTGTCCATGAGGACCTTTTGTCTCTCATCTCTCTCCTTTACCACAATTCTGTCTAAAATCTATCTAATAAAGGCACAAAAAAATGTCCAGATAATAATTGTAAAAGATTTGCAGATAGAATTTCAATCTACTAATCTTTTGGGCTCTACGTTTGTTCTGAATGTATAGTGCAGTGGAGAACGTTGGCAACAAGTTAGAGTCTAGCTTTCTTGAGAATACCAGATATTATTGATCAAGAAAAAGGTGAAAGATCAGTATGAAGGGGTCAAAATTCTAAATACGCAAACAGTGTAAATCACTTGAACTGTCTGTTTTACCATCAGACCCAGAATTATAGTGTTGGGGATTTACTTGTGGATTTATTGAGTGCTGTTCCGCCTCACCTCACCACACCTCTCTAGAGATGAGGAGGCGAAGAAGGATGGCCGCCGACGAGATGAAATGAGCAGGTGGGGAGGCGAGTGTTGAACGAGGCAGAGAAGGGCAGTGATAATATTGTAAAGAGGGGACGAGGAGAGAAAAAGGGCAGATGGGGGAGAGGAGAGGAACGGAGGCCGGTGAAGAGAGATGAGAAAGGCAGGAGGTGGATCGGAAGGCGGCAAGGGAGATGAGTGGGATGCAGGAGAAGGGAGAGGACAGCCGGAGTCGGTGTAAATAATGAGAGAGAGGAGATGTTTTACATTATCGCTCTTTTCGACAGTTGATCGAGTTCTGTCTCAGCGTGAAGCATGGCCTTTACACTGCAAGCTAATTTACACCCTGAGGGGACATCATCACTCACACACACACACACACACACACAGTTGACCAATTCCATCCCAACTCTTGCGTACGCTGAGAGAACACAGCAGCCGTCACGTAAGCATTCCAGCTAAATGCTTAAGCGCAAATGCAAAGCTGGACAAACAAGCACGCGTGCACACACCACACGACAAAATATGCATGAAAAAGGAAGAAGCCCGTGCGCAGACATACAGATGCCAACACATCCACCATGCCTATACACAAAGAATCCTATTACAGCGGCTACAGTCCAGACATGAATGGAACTGAGGCTTCTGTGAATGGCTGTGCATGAAATATGTAAGCACTTAGTTAATGAACAAGACGGTGGGCTTTGTTTAAACATGGGGCAAAATTCTCCTTCAGAAAAATTACAAAGGTGAAAATACTGGCTTCTCTTCTTTACTGTGAATTGTGCATTTGTGACCTTTCGCATTCAGGGAATAACACACATTTTGAGGTTGCATTGAGGGGGTTTTTCTGACAGGGGAACAGTGTACGCAGGACTGATTCAAGACAAGAACAGTGGCCATGACACAGGAAATGATCGAATAATTCTTCTTTAAAAACATATTTTATTTGAGAAACAGAAAATGTATTGTTTACAATCTAATAATTATATTACTGAAACTATTACTGTTGCTTTTCGGTCTTTTATGAGCTCATGCCATCTGAAATCTGTCAGATTTCAACAGGTTGGCACTTAAATCTGTCTTTTATTAGTATTCATGGGGGGGGGGGCAGTCTAACTTCACTAGAGAAATGAAACAGTGCTGGAGATACTATATCTCGTGTTCATTTGCGTAGTGAGTCAGAGGTGGAAAGGGTACAGAATAAACACTAAACGACAGATTGAATCAAAGATGCATGTAAAGGTTTAACATCTCTGAAAAAAGTACCAAATACTACAGTATATATCGAGTGCTGATAATTAAGACAGCGGGGCTTCGAACACACTTGCCTGGATCTAATGGATGGAATGTTCAACTCACAACCAGTTATTCAAAGTCAATCAGAATTACCCCAATACTTTCAAAGTAAAAAGTGAAACTGCACAATTAATCAGACTCCAGATCCCTGTATTTTTTCAGATTACTACAACTGCCACATGGTTTTCCTCGCTCCCTGACTAACAATTCCATATTTCCTGTTCCCTTAGCTCAGCATCACGGCATTACAGATTCAGTGCCTATTAACCCTCCCCCATCACCTCGTAGTTCATGTGTGTGTGTGTGTGTGCGCGCATCTGCGTCTATATTCCCAAACAAACCACAATGATAGCTTCAGAGGAAGCATGTCTGCCCAGTTTCTATGGCAATGAGAGAGAAAGTGGAGCCTTGCTTCTTACTACTGTAATATAGCTGAAAAACAATGAACATACCGCACTGCATTGGCATCTTCGAAAGGCAGCAGTGGGAGCCATTTCTGCCTGGAGGATAATTGCGGTTTGGCATGAAATATTAAGTTGCTTCTTTGGCATCGCATTTGTGAAACTGTAAAACATCGGTTACAGTTCTGTTTGCTATATGTGTGAGTCTTGTTACATGTACTGTATACAGTATACGCCCACACACTCTATTCCAGCAAAGGAAAAACTCTAGAGGCCATTCATCATTTTACTATTTCCACAGATGAGCCTCCTTGTTACTACAGGCGAGCAAACTAGCTCTAATTACAGACGCACTGAACAGGAACAATGTAACACTCCTCTGGCCAGTTAAGCCGCCTTGCTGCAGATGCCCACAGCCCAGCTTTGCATTTCAGCAGTGGGCATAGCAACTTCGTATCTGATCACAACTTAATGGTGAGTTACATTCAAGTGGCCACCCACCGTGAAGACCTCCACCCTTGGTTTGTGAATGGAGCCTCAAGTTTAGCATTTTGAGCAGAAGTAGCCATATTTGGAGGAGCGGGCGGCGGGGCCTGACTGAGAGCGCTTGAGAATACATATAGGCTATAGAACCTCACTTGTTTTGCACTTGTGTCTGCATTAAAAAATAATACAGGTTTCAGGCACTTGCTGCATTGGTTTCACTTTCCGGACACGGTGACTATGTTTACTGCATTTTTATATACATTCTATGGGTACATTACATACCTACAGCAGACAACTGGTATACATGTATGGCACTGCTACTCTTGGCTTCAGATTCAGGACCTTTTTGAAGAAAAATGAAAAACTTAATTTATTTATTTATTAATTGAGGTGAATAAGTATCATGTTATTAATCTTTTTTTGACCAATTCATTTTCTTGAGAAATGAGAAATGATGTATTGCTTCAGACATATCATATTTTACCTAGCCACGTTCAGATGACGGCAGTCTTCCAAAGGTCTTATTAAAATATATAGACTAATAAAGTATTTTAAGTCATTGAAATATTATACTGTCAAAAATCAAAGTAGGAAATGAAGGTTATCTTTAATACCAAGGAAGCAGACTGTGAAGTTTTCTAGCTGTACATGAGCTGGATGAGCAGCACTCATCGCTTTCTGTCTTGTGCTGCGTTTCACACATTGGCAGACAATCAGTCGGCTCAACACAAAAGCCAATTAAAAAAACTACACTACTTCTTCTTCACGCTGATTTGGCACGTTACTGTTCCCTGGTACAAGTCGATACGCTAGTCAAAACTGGCTGCATTCAATGCACGTAACTGTAAGCGCCAGTGCAACCCACTTGCTGTTGCATTGCATTCAGATGGTTAGCAAGTGTTTCGTACCCAGCATGCATTTGTTCTGTTGTGTTAAGGATCGTTTTTAACATCACTGTGACAAATACTGTGGTGTGGACATGTGAGGCAGGAGTTGCTCAGTGACATCTCCAGGCCAGAGAAATATGGAGAGTCAAACAGAATGACAAGGCACCAACCTTTCTTTCATTGGTGGATGTCTTTTCCCCCTGAGGTGGACATCAGTTTGGTGAAGGCCCATGGACAAGCAGGTTACCAATTGCAAAAAGCAGTGTGTTGCCATCGAGGGACCGTCCTTATATCTTAGACTGTTGCTGAGACATTTCAGGGTCTGCATGGAAAGAACAAAGGTGGTGATTGAAAAAAAAAGCAAAAGTCTGACCCACTGCAGCCATAACTGAAAAGGAAACTCGTGAGTGATGGTTCTTAATAAGCATACATTTGAATACATTTCACAGACTCTTACTCCTACTCAAGCACGGATGCTGCTGGAGGTGTGCCACCCACCTCTGATTAGAAGGGATTACCATCCATCCATCCATCCATCCATCCATCGTCTACCGCTAAGGGTCGCGGGGTTCACCCTGGACAGGTCGCCAGCCTATCGCAGGGCCACATTCACTCTCACATTCACACCTACGGTCAATTTAGAGTCTCCAATGACCCGGGACTCGAACCCAGAACCTTCTTGCTGTGAGGTGAAAGTGCTAACCACTACGCCAACGTACCGCTATTGAAGGGATTACCTTTTTTCTTTTTCTTTTTTTTTTTCAAATAAATCAATGTTAAGACATGAATCAGTCCCAAACAGTTGACTCTATGCCAGCAATGGTCTCGCAAGTTCAGGACGATTTAAAACAGTAGATGGTCTGTTGAGCCAACTTCAACCCATGACATGCAGATTTGTGAAATGATGCGTGTCATCACAGTGCAGTCATATCATTTACTTAACAACTTGGTGGGAAAAAATGATAAAGTGTGCTGTACCTCTTACACAGCCAAACATTCAAGTGACCATTGACTATTTCACAACGAGGGAGCATCTAGCTTTATTCTGCAATAACACCACTTTCACTTACCGGAATAGCATATTCGAATGCTTTGACAGGAGTATCACGGACAAAACTCACTCTCAAATATTTGCACGTATTAGTGATATTATTTGTAGCAGGGTGTTGTTGGAGGGGAGCTGGAGTGTTTAGAGAAACTACCTTCAGTAAATATAGGCTAATAGAGGCCAAATTCCCCAAATCCCACTGCAGAATCCTCTCAGGCAGTCGAGAGGAGAGCTCAAATATTGGACATGATTGCACAGTGGCCCACTAATCAAGGCTTTCTGCTTTATCTCCAACCTCATAAAGCTTTGTTGGCTCCTGATTATTCACAAGTCACCTCAGACTCATCGTGTCAGGCCACCGGAGCTATTGTAAGTCCTGCTGAGTGCGGTCCATAGGGGAGACGTGAAACAGAGCTAAATGGTGACGATGAGGACAGCGAGCAAATGAGCCTTGATTCTATTGGAAGGGAAAAGACACACTACACTGTTTCTCTCTCCCCCGCTTAAATCGGTGGGATAATACATCCGTGCCCGCTTTCACATTACACTCACAGTCATGTGCAGACACACGAGACCACGCGAGTGAATCCAGATTCACATAAACATAGTTTGTTTTCTGTCCACTTGAGGTTGTTACAGCGCCTGAGGCCATACAAGGGCATAAAAGCGTCTGTCGCTGGGGTGTTCTGGCCGATAGGCATGTCGTCAATCACGGACAAAGGTCGATAGCTTAGTGCTTATGTGTCTCTGGGACCGACTGTTGTCGTTTGGTACACGAACCCTCACACACTCCATATAGTTTAGCAGCCAACGACGTGGCCATTCTCTGAAATAAACGCATGCACACATTTTTAGCGGAGACATGACCAGAAGGAACACGCACAAAAACACACGCACAAACGAGTGGAAGGAGATGTGGACCACCTCCATCAGCCTGCTGAGTTATTGATCAGCATTGAAATGGAGCTGCTGATTAATCAGGAGGCCTTGACTGACTGACTGATTGATTGAGTGACTGACACACACACACACACACACACACACACACACACAATCCCTGTGTATCAGATCTCCAGATCTCGCTGTGATTTGTGAAATAAAAACAATGCTCCCTGGAGACCATATGTTTCCTGCATTGCGTAAGGTGGCACTGCTGTTTGTTTGCGTAATTTTACCCTAACAATTTCAACAGGAGAAGTTGCTGCAAAGTAAAGTTTGACCCTAAAGTCACCAGCGTAACTATGGGAACATACTGTTTTGCAGGATTTTTGCAACTCCCCCCAGAGAAAAATCTCCAATCAAACCCAATCACTGTATGCACAGTATGACACCATACATGTTTGCAAAACACACACACATACACAACTTCTCATTGTGACATAACATTCACACCATGTTACTTGATATTGTTATGTCAATGTGCTACTATGAACAACTTCTAACTGTCTCTCTGCTCTTCCCCAGACAGATAAACACAAGTATTAAATAGCAACATGCATGCTTGTATACATAAGCACCTGTGCTCTTTCTCTCTGTCACACACACACACACACACACACACACACACACACACACACACACACACACGCACTAACACACACACACACACACACACATTCAGGCAGTTCAATATAACCTGGGGTGTTGCAAGACAAATGGTCCCAAAGTGCAATTCCTCACTTCTGTCTCCTCTGTTTCTTCTCGCCTAAAGTAACACTGACCATTCACTGTTATTCATTTCACTACACACAAGTGCGCATGCGCACACACACACACACGATACACAAACATAGACAAGTGTAAGTTTATAGACACACACAAACA
Source organism: Scophthalmus maximus (assembly GCF_022379125.1). Classification (NCBI taxonomy): domain Eukaryota; kingdom Metazoa; phylum Chordata; class Actinopteri; order Pleuronectiformes; family Scophthalmidae; genus Scophthalmus; species Scophthalmus maximus. The sequence continues at coordinate 29,645,216 of NC_061516.1, read as the reverse complement.
TGTTGCACACGTCTTGTATAAACACCCTCGTCTGTGCTTTATAAAATAAGATATTCCTTTCATTTGTCCCACAATGGGAAAACATTTTGTACAATTGAAATGTATCCCTCCTTTGAGTTGATGGAAATGTCCATCAATGATCATCAGATTCCCACAATGACAGTTAAATAAAAGGAGTTTTAAGGAAGAGAAGTATGATGAGAAATACATTGAATTATTGGTTATGTGTTCCAGCTCCATTCTCTGTAATGATGTCCATCTATCACAATCTTTATTTTTTTATTTTTTTATGCAAATGTGTATTGTTATGCTGACATTACAGTTACTTATACTCCCATTTCTGTTCTGCTGACTGGGACTTGCTGGAGCCAGCAGTCAGTGCAAGTTCTCATTAGCATTCAATGGTTTGTTCATGTAACTGCGCCGCTCCCTCCACAGTAGTTCACAGCACTTTTCTAACTAGGCTTGAAGTTCAAGTCAGAGTGAAGCAAAAGCTGTACACACTGTGAAACTATCAAATGAAAGCAATGACAACTTACACCGCTTTGTGTTCCCAAGTGCCCGGTGAGATTGGAAAGTCCAAATGCGAAAGGACATTTTCCCCCAAAAAACCCAACATTTTTACTTTTAACCTCTTTATTCTTAGCTTGTTCTTGTTTCTGGTTAGGCTCTTAAGATTGTGTTACCACCTGGCTGAGACCAACAAGCAGCTTGTTTCGATCAAACAACATCAATTAAACAGGGGGAATGACGCCAACAGCAAGCTCTACATGAACTAGTTCAGTCATGCAACCTAGATACCCAAGTGGGGAGTAGAGGAGCGGAAAAAAAGAGAAATGTGAGACAGACCTGAGACGGTAAGAGAGCAAGAGAGCGAGAAATTGAATTGAAATTGAGAGGTAGACTGCAAGCATGGGGGGATAATGGCTGAGAGAGGAGAAGAAGAAGATGGACAAAAAGTGATGGATGACAAGGGCAGAGAAATGGAAAAGAAGAGAGATTGAACCAATAAAGGGGGGAAATGTTGAAAGTTTGTGAGGAGGTGAAATGAGAGAGACGAGCGAGAGGATTAAGGAAACGAGGATGACAAATCTACTAATGCAGATACCATGTTCTCTCATCTGGGTTGAAATGCTGCTGGTTTTGCACCATGTTTACACTTCTCCATCCAATTTCCTGCCTCCCATCACTGTCACAACAAAACAAATATTACCCACTCGTCTTGAAAAAAAGACGGAAAGGAAAACAGAGGCATGGAGCAGAGCCACTGAAGGTGTCACTCGACCTACAGTAATAATTGTTGCATAGAATATAAACATTGTTTGCCATGATACAATGACTGTGACTGTCGGGTTGACATCTGACCTAAGGGCACTTATACAAAATTGAAATATGATTTTAAAATTATAAATACTATGTAAATATCATTAAAATAAGGATGCAAGGTTTATATCTTCAAGGCAACAAAGAAAATAAATACAGTTTTTTTTAAAAACCTATTGAGTTAAAAGTATAATCTTGTGTATTGATGTATTAATTGCTGGAATTAGACATACTGTAAGATACTTGAGCACATACAACTATATATATCAACTTGTTTTAAATGTATAGACTAAAATAGCTATCAATATTTAAAACACTATGAATAGCATTTAAGTTTTACTAACACTGCTGTTGTTCTACACTTGTCTTTGTCAACAACTGTAGCAATATTACATTTTCTATTTTAACACCTAGGTCATTATGACTTAGTATATCTGTATAGTAAATACTTAATTTAACCACATCTATCCAAACAAAAAATCCTTTAATTCATGTAGATTAGTTAAAAGAATAGACCTCAAAAATTTACAATTACCATTGACAAATAAAATTGCATCTCACTATGGTCATAAAAAACATTACAGATAATTGGCCACAAGCACTGGAAATGCAGTAAATGGCACTAATGTACGGGGGCTCTATGTTAATTCAGTGAGGCGTGACAATATGTTTTGCTGCAGGCGAAACTTCATACTAATGATCATAAACTGATTCACCAACAAAAGCTACATTTACTGAAGACAACTGAAGCGGCATTGTGATAATGCTTTTTGGTGGGTTGTGATGGGGGATAAAAGATCACTAACATACCCTTTTTTTTTTAATGCAGCAAAGTGTGAGCTGCACAGAATTAAAGGTAAAGGGTTTAAGAAACAGGAACATTACATCAAATCATGAGCTTTTCGCAGTCTGAACCATTCAACCACTTTGTGTGCAAAGTAACTACATCTATTCATTTACTTTCAGACATGTACCACTATACACCTTAAAGTTCACATGTGGAGCACAGATGTTCCAGACCAGCATGTCATGCATATATATTTATATCTACAGTAGCAGTAGCTTTCTGAACACACACACACACACGAACCACCTCAACCACATGAAAACAGCCAAACAATAATTGACGGTATTAGAGGGTTGAAACTGTTGAAGCTGGATGAGAGTGTGTGTGTGTGTGTATGTGTGGCTTGTACACTGACCAGATAGAGAGCCGGCATGGGTGGGAATGTGTGTGTGTCCTACAAGTCAATGTATTAAATATAGTTTAAATTAACATGGTGTGCAGTTCATGTCTTTTAGCCCCAAGTGTAATGTATGAACTAAACAAACGACACAAAATGTTCATTATGAGTTTTAGAGGAGATGGATATTTTTTTCACCTTTGGATTGAGATAGGCTAGCAGTTTCCCTCTCTTTCCAGTCTTTATGCTAAGCTAAGATAACCAGCTTCACATTAAGCGCACAGATACGTGAGGGATATTGATCCTCATCTAACTCTCGGCCAGAGAGCACATTTCTCAAAATGGCAGACTATTCCTTTAACTTTTTTTTTTTTTTTTACAGGAAATAAAAGTCAACTTCTAGAAGCACTACTTGATTTGCACTGGGGACAGGACAGTTTCTTCAGCCCTTTGAGAAATGTTCTACATGTCACGTCAGAGGAGAATGATTACATGTCTTGCTGAGCTGGACATTTATGTATTTTTAACCAAGGGAGAAAAAGCCAGCAACCCATTTTTAGTCAAAAACATAAGTTTAGGAAGAGCTGGGTTATTGGACCAGGAGGCTACACTGGGGCGGAGTGAATCTAATTAGAAAGCTGCCATATGTCAGCCTTATGATCAGTTATACAGCGAGGGAGCGGTCCGTATGTAATGAGCATGTACTGAGAGCAATGATGAAAGGGCTGGAGTTGAATATGTGGGCTGGAGGAGTGTAGTCGCTCTGATGTAGGTTAGCTTTATTCTTTCCCTGTCCTTCTCTTTCACCTCAGCCTTTTTCTGACTTCTGTCTCTTCTTTATTCAGTCAGTCTTAAATGTACAGCTGCCTTCTGTGCTCTTCTAAACTCTCACTCTCAGACACTTCTCTAATCTCTGAGTCTGCCTTTACTCTTCTTCATCTGTTGCTTCATCGGCTTCTTTGGGTCTCTCCCAATGTCTCGTACACACTGTCTGCCTTTCAGATGTGCTTCTCATCTTTTTGGAATTGGGAAACTGAATCGTCCTCTCTTTTTTCGCTCCACACCTGCTTTCGTCTCTCTATGCTCTCCCACTTCAAATAATTGAAAAGCCAGCTCTCTGCATCTTCCCCAGCTCCCACGTCGGGCTAACTGACTGAACCTGGGCCCACAGAGAGGGCGGAAATATTCGAAAGGACAGTGAGTGAAGCAGCGGCGGTGGCGGCAGACAGGCAGTGTCCTGGCATTGAATTGGAAGGAACATTTTCGGGGGCCACTTGGATACGCTGTCACATTTGCTCTCAAGCAGCCACACGTACACAGGCACGCTCTCACACACTGAGTGGTGGTTTGGAGACAGTGTGGGCGTACATACGCCTCCGTTTCCCAAAATAACCGCCAGATGAGGGGCAGGGAGGCAGGGCGAGGTTGGTACAGGAAGATATAAATGGATGCTAATTGTATGGCTGCTTCAGATTACACTCAAATCCTGCAGACGTATACACAAACATACAAGTGTATGTCCATGTATTTGTGTGACAAGGATTCTGCTTGTGCATTAATGTGTGTGGGATCAGCTTTTGTCGCTCTCACACTCTGAACCTCTTGTGATAGTGATAGTTCTACGCTCTTTATGCTACAAAGTTGGTGAATACATGGCTTTGCTCTGCCTCAGACACACATAATAATTGCATGGTTCTCAAACTGCACCCAAACCCAACAAAAAGGAGAAGTGGATTATTTCTTTAGTCTTTCCATAAATACAGTTCAAAAGAAGCGTGTCTCAACAGTGATCTTCAAGTGCTGCTCCGTCTGTGCGTGTACGAAAGGCTGACTGGGCAAACTTTGCTTTGTATGTTTGTCTTAGCCAAGAAACTCAAATCTGTTCTATTTGAATGCACTGACTTAGAATAACCTGTATGAAATAATAATATCCATCTGTTCCACTGTTTCTCCTGTTCTTATTGTGTTTCTCTAGCATCAAATCTAACAAGGGAGAGAGAAGAATGACGTAGGGGAGAAGAGGAATAGAGGCAGCTCTGGATATAAATGTTAGATAATTCCATGGCTGAGTAGTCTGTGATGTTGTGATGATAGTACAAGAGAAGACAGTCATACAGAGCCATGTACTGTACACCCCACATCCAGTACTACTCTACTGTAAGGATTCTATATAAAGAAAAGGGATGCATCACACCAGCAGTACTCGATGTGCATTATCAGCTTCTCAGGAAAGAAGAAACACTCCTTTCCCTGTTGACATAGCTTTCACATTGCAATTTTCATGGGTGTCTGAGCCTGGCATTATGAAGCGCTTTTACACGCTGCCAAATTTGTCCTTACAGTATTATAGACATTACCTATTTTCTCCTAATGTTCCCAAGAAAGCAAAGAGCCTGTGACAGAAGACATGACACAGCTCAGCTAGTCACAGCAGCTCAGTTTGAAGTCCTGCATCCCCACCTGCTGCTCATGCTAGGTACGACATCCAACAGCAGTTAAGATGTTCTGTCCTCTCCTTCCATGTGTCCCAAGACAAATGAGAGAAGAGAAGAAAAAAGACAAGAACTCAATGCTTCCTCTTTCCTAAAAATGAGTTAAAAGTTCTTTACTGGACGACTGTTTCATGTCAGGTGTGTGTGTGTATGTGTGTATGTGTGTGTGTGTGTGTGTGTGTTGTGTGTTTACACATGCAGTATACTACTTCCTTGTGCCCCACACCTCTTCTTATTAGGCTCAAGATCTGCCAAAAGCAAAGTCTTGCATAACTATTGTGTAACACAGATTCAGCCTTTCTTGTCTATTTATCTCTGTTCAACTTTTAGGCCTGACTTTTCATGCTCTCTGCAAATGCCTGCACAAAAAAAGGGGAGGGGGGTCCTTGGAAAGTATTAAACCAATTTAACATCAACAGGCAATGTGGGGGTGAGTGTTTGTTGTACTTTTACATTTGCATGGGTCTATTTTTGACAGCCGCTCTTTAAAGGACAAAAACATCTGAATGGAACTTAATAAGTTTGAAGTACAATTACAATTCAGATATACTGATCAATTTATAAAATATGATGCATGGGTAAAAATTCAAGACTCAACTTTTAAAAAGTAGTTTGAATTCACATCACAAGGGGAATTCTGCTGGATAAGTAATTTAGCTTTTAATAATGTGATCAGCAAGGGTTAGGGTTAGGCCCGTGAGCCTTTACTTAAGTAAAAGTACTAATGCCATTACAAGAAAAAGTCCAACATTGAAAAGGTTATGTGGTAGTGTTAAAAATCATGAAATCATTATTTTCTTGATTTGTTTGTTCGGTTTCTAAAAGGTTAGGAAAATACTAAGACATAATTGCCATGCACATGAAGTGTGGATCCATCTTTATATGAAAAATGACTTCATATTTAATTTTACTGACATTGGACAAATCATTTCACTTCGACTCGAATGTTTCTGACTGCTAGTTTAATTCAGAACAAACCATCAGCATTTTTATATCTTTCTTTATTCACATGTGACCTGAAAACCCTATTATTGTTGGAATGCTGATTTTTTTATTGTCTGTGATTTGTAGGTTTTTGTGTAGCTACTTCTGAAAGGTGCTATATAAATACAATTATTATTATTATTATTATTATTATTATAAATAAAAGTACTGTAGTGGCGTAAACGTGCAATATTTTTTGCTTCTGAAATGCAGTATAATATAAAGTAGCCTGATTAGATAATAACGTACGAGTACTGTGGTAAGACTACTTTTACTCCACATAGAGGAAATAGACAGACGTAACAACTCCCCTGACTTCCGTCCTAAACCCGGCTGCGCCTCTACCGCGCACATTACGGTAAGCCGGGGAGGACAAACAAAGCCCCGGCCCAGTCCTCGCTCGCAACAGTGACGTCAGCGCGCAGCGGCGGTGCGGCGACGCGCGGCGATTGGGCGAGAGCGCCGGAGCTGAGCGGCGCTGCACAGGGGGGGAGACGGGACACCGACAATAACAACAGCAGCCGCGGCCGCACGAGGCTCCGCGACGACACACTCCCGCAAGAAAAAACATTTCGGGTAAGAAAATAATCTTCATAATCTGGGTTTATTCCGGCCGCGTCAGCTGTTAGCTACGACAGCCCCGCAGCTGCAGCTGCTGCCGCCCTGCAGGAAGTTTCTTTTGTCCTCTGCAGGCGTCAACAACAACAACACACACACACACACACACACACACACACACACACACACATCCGGCGAGTCGGCGTGTTGGCCGGAGAGGGACTGTGTCATCGAACAGTGTAAAATAACAAGTCGGAAGTGATGCGACATTCCGGGTGTTGGTCGTCCGGACGCGTCGGTGTGTATCTCGCGGGCTGCTGCACGTCGGTCGCCTTTGGCCTGGCTCACGTCGGGGCGGGCGGGGAGCAGCAGGCAGCCTGCTGGGTGTGTTCGGTGTGGGCAGCGGCAGCGCTGCAGTAGATGATGCCCTTCGAATAGTCTTGAATGACAATCTCGCGTGCTGTCTGACAGTCAATCGCGCATCCACTGTCATGTGCCGTTCTCTCTCTGTGGTGGCTCCTCGTCATAGAGGGGCAGAGGGACACGTGCTGTTTTGATCATCATTTTCAGACAAATCCACACTACCACCAACCAGACGTCCAAGCCCAGTGACACGTGTCCACTGGGTGCAGCTGTGTATGGGCATTTCCTTGTGCGTAATACGGGGACTTTGCCGGTTCCATGTGTCTTTCCTCCCCCAGATGTCACAATGGCGGCAAACTTCACAATATCAGACAGTGAGTCAGAGCCATCGGAGGAGGTGGAGGAAGGAGAAGTGAGCCAACCGTGGACCGGGCCAGGGGAGCAGGTTCCTCCGCGCCACACCCTCGCCCTCCCTGAGCTGCGAATGGCAGGTAGGAAACCTCAGACGACTGCGAGTTGAGAGGGACTCCCAGGTACATATTGCTGTATCACTACATGTTCTTTCCTGCCTGTGAGAGGGAGCGTTCAGGTTCATGGAAACAGGCTCCGTCCAGTTTCGTGTTGTGCAACAGCTGCTCTAGTCTTGCTCAAAATAGGGAAAATACGTTTTATTTCAATGCATCCAACCAAAGAAAATCCTACTGTCCCTTTTTTTGTCCTGCCTTTTCTCGGCTTTTGTATTTTTGCTGCACAATTTGAAATTTTTGAACACAATCAAATGATGAGTAATACAAGGAATTCCTCTATTCCTTCTGTTCTTTATCTCTTTATTCCCCACCCCCCTTTCCTGATGCTTTTTGTAAATCTAATCCTAACCCGTTACCTTTCCCTCTCCCGACGCAGCAACCGGTCGAATCCGGCTGAACTCGGAGTCCAACGCTTCCACTCTCTCACGAGACGAGGAGCTCCTGACCAGGTGGGACGAGGAAGCCGGTACGCCCACCGACGGAGCTCCATTCCGGGGGAGGTCCAAGTCGGCTCCTCCTGCGCTGTGGGCGGCCATGAAATACGGCCAGAAGCTCCGGCGGATGAGTGACGAGTTTGACAGCCTGCTAGACAAAGGGGTGAGAATGAGGGGGTCAGAGGATGAACGGAGAGGGGTTCTAAAAAGGATATATAACAGTCTGACAAGTTACATTTGGCATAGGTGGCAAAAGAGGCAGCATTTCCTATACAGGGGCTCTACTTGCCTCCCCCTGTGGGTAACCCTAACCCTGGTGGAAAGATCAAAATATTTAAGTCATGACATGATGCTAGAAATACTTCAACCGATTGAGAACCAAAATGTAATTTTTTTTCCCCCAGTTAAACTGATGTATCTGGTTTGTTTTTAACCTTGTCTATATTTCGTGCAGGAGATGAGGAAGGTGAAGAGCGCCGGGACGGCCAGACAGATGCACCACTCTCAAAGCTGGTGGAGCTACCTCTTTAGTCACCAGGAGATGGAAGGAGAAAACAACCACCACGAGAACCACACTCAACGCAACGAGTAGGCACAGAGTGGATGGATATAAGCGCGTTGCAGGAATTGATGGGAATGAGAAGAAAGCGACGGGGAAGCCAAGAGAACAATTACGATTGAGAACAATGAGACCTGCTCTGAGTAGCAACGAAAGAAAGGTTGGTTTGATCAAAGAGACAAAGATGGAAAACACCAAGGCATGGCTAACTGGAACAAGCAGTACAAGGTACTGCGTTCGAAGCCTCTAGTCGTGTCAGGGTTTTTTTACACATCAGTGGTGACTAAATTTATATACATTTTGTGTTTTTTGTTTGTTGTGATGTAAACAGCACTGTTGGGGCAGTTCACTGTGAAATGGTAAAATGTGAGACAAGCATGAGAACAGACCTTTGGCTGTCTGAACCCCATCCACATGGACGGAAGGCTGCGCCAAGTGCGGAGAGACGATCTCTTTAAAACACAACAAAAGGATATAGTCAGGGGATTTGCAAGGTGACCACTCAGTTAACAGATGCTTAACCATTTCAATTGTCTCTCACGTCAACACTATGCAATATACTGTAGATGGAGAGATAGATGTACTGAAAGCTAAGCACATGACTATTCGAGGCCACCTTGAATGCTGTTAGAACTTCCTTCCTTCCTCATTTTACTTGAGGAAATCCCAGATGTTTGTTACCGACGCTTGTTTCAATCCAAATGTAGGTGCTTGAAATGTGGAAGCTCACTGGTGATCACTATATTGAGTGCCAAATTTATCTTCAGGCAACAGAGGAGAGATTCTAAAAAGAGGAAGGATTTTTTTTTATAGTATTCAACTTGGGGCCTTTCTCCAGCTTCCTGTTCTGCTACCTGCAAGCCAGAACCATTTATACCACTGTACTCGACTATCATTAACTGCATTATATTGCAAATTTATCTAAAAGAACAATCTTGTACAAGGACAATCTCTGACAATGCAGAAATAATATCTTTTGTACAACTTCAGGGTTAGATTATATCAACAAAAAAAAAGACATTAGACATACATATTTAAAAGAAAAGCACAAACCAATATGAATCTATCTTTTTAAAGCCTCCAATGAGCAAAAAAAAATACAACAGACTTTGAAATTTCTATGTGTAAATATTTTGTTAATATTTTATCAAATGACATTGGATGGGGGGGGGGTTTGTGGTTATAAGCAACAGGGTTTAGCCAAAATTACATTTTACGAGTTCCTATTTTACAAGGTTACCACGCTCTTTAAGAAAGTCTGGCCAGACTAGCAATAGGCAGTGTACAATCCATGGCTGTTGTGATTAATGTTATGTGCATATTTAAAGTTGTGGGTGGGGATGGACTAACTACTGTACAAGGTTATAACATACTAGCCAGTGCATATGGAAGACAGAGAGTCCAGTTGCATTTAAACACAGGTGTAAACTACTGAGAGGGGATTAAACTTAATTTTCCCAGCTACTGTCAGAGCTTGTTCAGGAAAAATCACTTTCCAATCCTGTCAAGTTTACAACACTGTGGGTGTGAATTAAAATGGGATCTTAATCTATCAAGCTGTAGGAGTGCCGATCTAATTTCCTATTTATGTGTTATATCCAGGCTTTTTAATATCACTAGGCACACACACACATGACCTTAACGGAAGTGAATATTTTTTTCATATTAACTTAAGATCTGCACTTTCCCACAGCTTGGTAAATGATTAGGCTATTTGTGATTTGTCTATAATATGTGATTATTGGAAATGGTAATAGGTTTGTTCTCCTTGTGTCTTATTCTCTTGCTCTGGTCTTGAGTTGTGTGACGCGCTCGGGGTGTGCAGATCAAGGGCCGCGTTTGTATCGTCTTGAAACTAAACTTATCTTTTTTTGTAGCTTTTGCTAAACTTGGTTGGATCCATTTTTAATCAGAAATCCTGAAACTCTGAACGACACGACCCGTTACTGTGTGTTTGGTAACATCTGATGAATTGACTGAAATATATATATAAGCAACCCTTTAAAATGAATTAATATCTGGTATAAATTAATACAGTTACGACTATGCTGTTAAAGTGGAGCCGCATACTGCTCAAAAACAATAAATTCAACAGGGGAGTCAGGAATGAATGTTTAAGTTACTATTCTGTGATACCTGGGACTTTGACATGTCACTCCCAGTATATCCATCTTTACTAGTAGTGCAGTTGAATCGGCTGGCTGAAAATATGTGCATGGTTTTGTGAGCTTGGGACCAGATATGATTGCTAACACTCGCCTCAGCTGGAAATTTAAAAGGGCATTAATATCGTCATGAGCTGCCTCGAACATGCTGTAGTCTATGACGTCACACTTCATAACCAGCCTTGTCCGTTTATCGCCTTAAAAACTTTACAGCTCGCTGTCACAGATTACGCTCAAGAAGAAGCACAATAACGTGGAGGTGCGTTTGCTGTCACAACTACGGAGGGGACGTCACATTTGCGAAGGCACATTTTGGCTTAAAATGCCATTTCAGTACAACTCAAGTGACTAGTAATGGTTTTGACTTTTTGGAACATTTTGTGACAGTGAACACACCCCAGAGGGAAAAATCTTCCCAGGCACCTGGAGTTTTGCAAACTTAGTATTACTTGAATCTGGAGACGTGTTTGGAAACATTTTTATTATTCCTTTTTTAAATTTTGTTGGGATTCTTTCATTTTTAATGACTTTTGTAAATGTATTTTTCTCTACAGCTGTCTGACTTCTGGTATATGCTGTCCTAAATAAAGAATTTTAAGAAGTTTTCAAGTGACTATCTTGAGCAATTCCTTCAAAATTCTCCAGTGCAAAAGAAGCTTTGAAAAGTTTTAAGTTTGTTCATATGCAGAATTATGGCACTACATAGACAATTCAAATGGAATGCCATGAAATTACTTTGTAAGAGTGTTACATCGTGAGGCTAAAAAAATGTGTAACCTGTCTTAAAATTATGGCACGCTGAAAGGTTTGTAAACAACACAAACATAGTATTTGATCATCATGCAACAAACCAAGAGGCATCGCTCCAAAGGCTTTTGGTGTTTGGGGCACAACAGACAAGGCTGAACTCTCAGTTATCTCAGTTCATACAGCTCGTACATCTGCCTGAATCCTCAACACATTAAGGGTAGTTGTTATGTGAGATTTGCTGGAAGAAACCCATGAGAAACCCTAATTAACTGACACCATGGAAGTTAACTGGTGGTCAATCACACCACCTCTGAAGGATCCCAGCAGTACTTGTGCCCACAGTCCAAGGCAGACAGTCTGTCCATGTCCATGTCGCTCAGTGTGAAGTCGAAAAGTCTGGCATTCTCCTTTATTCTGTCTGCATTGGAGGACTTTGGGAGCACTGGGACATCCTGCTGCACGGCCCAGCGCAACAGCACCTGGAGGTGAAAAAGAGAGGAGCCCAACCGATTGGAAAAAGAAGGGAGAATGGAGTAAAAACATTACTGATGCCGATTTATTGGCTTTGGCAATACCCTTATGACCATGAGATGTAATTGAGGTTTGATATTTTACAATTTAACCCTAACATTTCTTATAAATGAGTAAAATAAATACAAATACAACCAAATATATGGAATTTGAATTAAGAAAATGAACATTTTTAAATGTAAATATATATACAAATCTTTTCCAAATGGTTTATTCTGTAAAATAAAAGTTTTCATATCAGCTCGTACCAACAAACATTAATGCTGATACAGACATGTCTGTGAAAGTCTTATATTAGGGCAGCTATAGAGATCATGCAAAATATTTTGATTTATTGAGGTTGGCCCCCCAAAAAAGACAAATCTAAATGCTTTGTGTACGTCTATATGTTTACCTGGGCAGGTGTGCGTGCACAGTTCTTTGCCACCTCCGTAACCCTGGGATCAGTGACCAGCTCTCCTTTCCCGAGAGACGAGTAGGCTTGGAAACACACTCCGTACTCCGCACACACACTCCTCAGCTCTGCCTGGCATAACCGTGGGTGAAACTCTACCTGAAGAATGAAAAAAAAAAAAAAAAACTACATACACACCGTCTACACTGGCTTTTTCAGGTGTGTGTTTTCGATGCACAAAACTCTTCATTGTGTACAGTTGTGCACCATATACCTGCAGCACTGCAGGAGAGATTCTGCAGGTCTGCACCAGTTCTCTCATGTGTGCTGGTGTGTAGTTTGACACTCCTATGGCCTTCAGCCTCCCCTGGCTGTGCAGCTCCTCCAGCGCGGCCCAACTCTCAGCTCGATTGCCTGGAATCAAATATTAATGACGACATCGTCACTGCTGTTATTCAAGTACAACTACATTGTAGAGGAGGCAGCTTGAATCTTATATCTTACTTACTGGAGCATTAATCTCTAAAAAACACTCAAAACACCTCACCAAAGCCAAGAGTTACTTCAAATAATCTTTACTTATTTTTTTACTTTATCTGAACTCTTTACCGGGGTTGCGTTGATCAGCCACAACCAGACCCTGTGTGCCAGGCCAGTGGATCAGATAGAGGTCAATGTAGTCCAAGTCAAGCTGCGACAGGCTATGGAGAGCTCCTTGCATCGCTTTCTCGCCCTGATCCTTTGGGCCCAGCTTGCTGCATTGGGACAGAAATTAAGCAAGGGGAAGAATTTGCAATGCGCCAATACCATAAGCTTAAGCTCCGCCATACTGTCTCTGAGAAAAAAAATCATGTGATCTACGTATGACACACAAACACTTAGGCGTACACCATAAATTTTGCTCAGCTCCAGCGGTCAGAAAAAGAAAACATTTTAAGCGCGGTACAAACACAAACAAATATGTCAATGAACATGTTATTCTTCTAGATGTATTCAAGACTACACGCATGTTCATAAAGGTGCTGGAACTAAATATTCAACCGTATGTACTGTAATACCCCAAAGGTCACTTGTTATCTTTTAGAAGGCACATATAAGTCCATTACATCACCTGGTTATGAATACATCCTCCCTGGTCAAGCCGTATTTGGGCAGGAGCTCCCTCAGGGCTCGCCCCAAGTCGGCTTCGTTCTTGTACACGGCTGCACTGTCGAAGGCACGGTAACCGGCAGCCAGGGCGGCATCCACGGCCCGGTGGACATCCTCAGGGCCCCACAACTTGTAGGTCCCCAGACCCAGAAGGGGCATTTGAACCCCCGTGTTTAGAAGTACAGAGGAGGTGGAGGAGGGGGAGGAAGACATCTGGTCTCAGAGTCAACTGCTGTAAAAGAGGGAGACGGAGATGAGTGAGAAATAGTCTAAAATGGACGTTTTCATGAGTAAGGAGTGAAGGAGGGAAGGAGGGAGATACTAGTGTTAACAAATTATCACTGATAGTGCCACAAAGTTGCAGTGGTGTGTGTGTGTGTGTGTGTGTGTGTGTGTGTGTGTGTGCGCGCGCGCCTCACCTCCCCTCGTTGAGCTGAATTATTTTTAAGAGAGGTGAACGAATGGGCACCTGTCGCCTATTCACACATATCAATAAAAAATGTCAATAAAAAAATAATGTTATAGTTTTTAAAAATGTCTAATTTATCCGTGACTAACTTTAAACCATTGGGTGAAAATCATAGCTTTACTCATAATACCGTGAAAATGAACGTTTGCTGGTTTCCGCCTTCCTGCACACGTGGTAGTCAGCTGAGGGTCATGTGACGGCTTGGGGCGGGGTTTTTTTCGCCGTCGCCATAGTGACACCCGCGCTGTCGCCGCTGATTGGAAGAAGACCCTGGCTAATCAGAGGAGCGCAAAGGGACCGGAGGGCGGGAGTTCGCCTTGTCCAGCGAATCACGGGGCGATGCAGGCGTTTGATTGACACGGTTCTAACTGTTGCTGGAGGGTGAAGTTCTCATACACATGCATGTCTATGGGGACGTTAGCCTGCCGGACAACACACAGACAATTCGACAATTTTCTATAGACATTACGGTAATTTTGAGAGCGAGCGTGAGAGACCTTCATTTAAAGCTTACAAATCCTATTATTATTTTGACAGGAGCAAAGGTTCAAGTTAAACTGAATTGTTCGTGATGCTAGCTTGCGCAACCTAGTCAACATTTGTCCTTAAATTGACACGTGTGATCACATTTCATATTCTCACCCATAAAGCCAGTCCACCAAGTCCAACTGATAAAGATTGCTCTTGCTCTTTGGCCCAAACCTTTAGGTCAGCCATGACTCTGCAGACCTTCTCCTTCCCCTTTCCTGAAACGCGATTCGTCAAAGCTGACTGTGTCATCTACAAGTTCAAGATCAGAGGAGGCAGCAGCTTCAGGCAAGGCAGAAATACAGAAATCCATTTCCTTAAAAAGAGCAACTGAGGAGGAAGTCGTCCCCTGACATCCTGAATCTCATTCCCATGATTAGATCAAATACTTTTTCACATTTTATTGAATATAACTGGTGAAAGCAGGGCACAGGCTCAGAATCCATAAGTCGGACATATACCAGCAAACGAAAGACTATTGATCTCACTGGCTCCTTCCTTTAGACCCAGTGCTCAGGCAGCGTAAAAAAGTTGTTTGTGTTTGAAAGCATTGATCTGGTCTTTCTCAGTTTTACGACTAAACGCTGTGATGCGTCGTACCTAACTTTGTCTTGTTGTATTGTTTCATCTGCAAATAGAGGCTCTAATTCTATTTTCTATTCAGGGACTATAATCAGAATCCTGACTGATCCTTTAAAGCCTTCACGCTTCTTCTTCTCCCCTCCCTTGTGACTGAAGATGTTTTTATCTAGCATGTAATGTCTCTGTAGCAATCCAACATTACCTACTTATATTTTGATATCTGCGCTCAACAGTCAGCATCAATGGCATCCATTGACGGATATACTGTAATGCTTTATATTGTAGTCAGCGTTTACTGCATTAAAAAAAAGGTTACAGTTAAAACTGCAACTGCTTTCACAACATACAGTAATGTGTTGTAATCATCAGTGTGTACATCAGTGGTGAGGAGGTGATGGGAGGAAACTGCTTCAATCAGGAACTGGAGGTAATTCCGAATGTTGCTCGCCTACTTAGTCACATTCACATTTACACTGTGTTGACTCACTGTCATTCACAATATTTTGTGTGTGTGTGTGTGTGTGTGTGTATGTGTGTGTGTGTGTGTGTGTGTGTGTTCTTCTGTTTTCAGGACATCATCAGAACTGTTCTTGGCAACCTTGACAGTCTCCAGCCTTTCTCCAGTACCCACTTTAACGTCTTCCCTTGTATCCCTCGATGTAACCTCACCAGTTTATTCATCCCTCAGTGTATTTATCAGCTTCCTACATATTCCACTTTGCAATCCCCATATCTATATCTATATTTCTCTCCACCCCACTTAGAGTATACATTTAATTTTGGTAATGAGGTCCTGCAGATGTACAAGTTTGTCCCCACTTTACAACAAGCGTACTTTGCACATCATGCGTGAACATTTTGGTTGCATGTCTTTGTTTTGTGTAGCAAGTGTGAAAAGTAACAGAATAAGACAAACGGTGTTCAGTGTTGAGATCACTACAGTGCATGTGGCTACTTGGATTATCTTCGAATCCCTGTATTTCGTTAACTGTAGCCACCAGATAAGAGGCGGTGGGAGGGATTGTCCAAGGTGATGTGCAAGCACGAAGAGAAGAAGCTGCGAGCCTACCCATTCATTCTTATCCTCTATGTGGAGAAAAACAAACAGAGTGGTGAGGATTGAGGAAACTCACCGAAAATACATGCTGCACTTGCAACACATTGTATTTTATCAGAAGAAAGACAAGCATAACTTACACAGTCATTGCTGCGCCTATTGTCTTTGTCAACAAACAAGAACAGACATAGTTGTCGACGCATACTTTAATAAGATCTTTGGAGATCTTTGTTTTCAATGTACAAGTACAAGGATATTTTGTGTGGAGCAAGCCTGTAGATGCCTAACTAGGTAACATGCACAAATTAAGACTAACCCTAAACCTAAAACTTGACACCTGCCATTTATCTGTTGGTCTTCAAGTGCAGAGGAAAAGGAGAAGCGGGGGCTTTGTACAGGTCCCTAACGATGTCTCACACGTTTCAGGAAAACAAGTAGAGAAGAATCTGCGTCCAGTGAGTTTTTGTTCCATTACAAACACAGAAAAGTGAGAATGCAGATTGTACAGAATGCAAGATTGCTCAACTCTGTCTTGTCTTTTATAGCACTGTCTGTCTCCAGTGTAATTTATATTTGGACACTTGACAAAATACTTCTAAGAAGTGAATGCCATAAACATTTGTCAGCACAAAAAAAGTCGTTGTTGGGCAAAAAAAAGTCCACTGTGGTTTGATACCTTGTCGGAGAGACTGGTAAGTGTAGTTTTCTTATTGTAATGCATCATATTGTATGGTGCACCTAATATTTTGCCACAGCTATACAGTATATCTGACCCAGTTTGTATGCATATCGAGGCACAGAATCTCATGTAAACCTCGGCACGGTGGCACATAATTCCCACCGCACAGTGAGAACAGAGAAATGATGACAGAGTGTGTTTTCCAGGAGGAAGAGAAAGAGCGGCACTCGTCCGTTTCTGAGCCCCGGTCAAAGCGCTGTAGGGCAGATTCACCACCAGAGGAGGCCATACTACTGGACTTGATCAAGGACGTGGAGGCTGACGGGAACATTTCCATGTCGGGGTGAGTGCGGAGCTGAATATGTAACGTTCTGCTACACTCATTTAACCTCAAGACTTAGCCAAGCTGTCCACTGAAGCATGGCTGGACGCAACTGTTTGCATCAAATATATTGAGTGAATTTAGCTCAATTTCAGGTGAGAGGTTTTATATTTCACTAAAATCGCCTTATCTAAGTTTCAGGGCAGTTTGACAATACACTGTACATTGTGCTTCAAAAACATCCACACTGTGCTAATACTCCAGGCTTTTAATTGACTTTCTGTATTTGTCTGTGTCGGCAAGTGTGAATTTCTTAAAATGCTTATGATTCTTGTTGGTTATTAAAATAGTCTCTGACAAAGGGTTGGTGACAGTAAATACCATGAGATGGTACAAATGTGTTGAGTGCGTGAGGCTATTGCCGGAACTGTTGCAAGTCACAGAACAAGACTGCTTTATGAAAAACTATGGATTTCTTTAAGTAAAAAAAACAAAACAGACATTCCCGTCTGGCTATTTACTATTTATATTTTATACGAGATTTTATCCATATCACCCACAGCTACTGTTTATTATCTATTTTAAAACACGTCAGAGAGGTTGCTAGTTGAAGTATTTAGACAGGCTCTGGAACAAGTGTGCTGTGCGAGAGTGTCTCTGTGACTTCATATCTGTGATGATAATTGACATAAGTTTTTGTGGCACGCACATTTTTCTCTCACACACACACACACAACACACACACACACACACAGACCTCTACACTCATTGTTTAGAGATGAAAATAAACATTCTTGTCCAGAAAATCACCAAGACAACCAACCTGATTCACACACACACATGCTCCAGTGATTCTTGCAATTATGAAACAGACAAGAGGCAAACGGGCGCCACCTCAATCACTCTGACAATCAGTGCAGTAGGGCGAAACTTATTATTTAAAATGCACACACACACACACACACACACACACACACACACACACACACACACACACAAACAAGGTCTTGTCCTCCACTTATGTAAACAGAATTGTCTCCTTTCTTAAAAAACTTGAGGAAGGCACAGTCAAATGCACAAACTGTGTAAACATCCTAACCCAAAAAGGAAAAAAAAGGGCCTCAGGCATCATTATCAGTTCATAGGAAATCAAGTTTCATTGAGCATTTCTCATTGAATTACATCCACCACATTGACCATTACATTAACAAGTCCCCACAGAGGTGCCACACATCAACACGCAGCAGTGCAAGTTCAAAAGTACAGCGCACATACTGTACCAATAATGTTCCTCAATATGTGAAGCAAAGAGTAAACTCGTGTGTGTGTGTGTGTGTGTGTGTGCGTGCCTACGTGATGCCCTGGAGAGACAGATGCTTTGTTTTTGTGTTAAACCTGCTGGAAACATGGGAACAGAAAAGTACCTGTTACAAAGAACAAGTGTGGACGTTGTACGGACCAAAAAAGAGACTTTTTGTTCTGTTCTGCTGTCGTATCAGTGTCAGTGACTTCAGTTCCTTTGTATTCTCAAAGTATGTTTGAGTCCTGGTCAGAAGTGGACACATTTTGTCCTTCCAAATCAGGGCATTTATTATTCTTCCTTGCAAAAGTCAGCTCCTTTATGGCCTCTCCTCCATGCCCCCGTGTTAGCCGAGCACTTGGTCTAGTCTTTATATTCTTTCTTGCCCTGGCAGTGTCCTTTAACGTGTAGTATTTTGCTCAGCAGTGTAAAAGGCCTCCTTCTCCCACTCATAGGCCTTCAACCTGATGGTCTGCCACTGGTTCATCCAGTGTCTTTCTGTGTGGGGTTTGCATGTACTTGTTTTTTCTCCTGCTTCCTCCCACAATCCAAAGACATGCAGGTTGGGGTAACTTGTGACTCTAAAGCATCCCTCCATCACTTCTCGCCCAATGTTGGTTGTGATTTGCTCCATCTGGCACATTTCTCTTGTCTTTCAGCACCGTCAGAATGTAAATAATTTTTTGGGGAATCTGAATGGACTTCTCATTTGGTATTCTTCATACAAATCTTATAACAAAGAAGAACAAAAGAGTGAAATTAAAAAGTTTGTATCTTAGGACCTTGCACAATGAAGCATGTCACGCTACAATTTTAAATACAGTGACATTGACAGACAAGCTTTGATTTTTATTGCGTGGCATTGTTTTCCACAGGCCCACTCCTTATGTAATCTTTTATGTTAAAGTTCTGATAAAGACAGGGGAGTAAATGGTGTTCTATAAATATAATATAGAGAAAATAATCTTTGTCTTTCTTTCTCACCTCCCCCTTATTTCTAATGGAGTAACCTTGTCCTTTTTATGTGACATTCACATGGATGACTTCTTTAGTCATGCTAGTCTAAGAATATAGATAAATGGAGGTTATAAAGGTTCTGTGATGGTCACATAAAACATGAAAATGGTAATAGAACTTTATTAACGACAGGGCCTCAAATACATTTATGTGTAGAGTTTTATGTGCTAAGTATCAGCAAATGAGCTTCCAAAACGTTAACATAAGTAATTGTTATGTCCAACTTTTAGCAGGCTGCACGTGGACAATCCACATGCAGAGGGAGAGGTCGAAGAGGATCCAGGACCTGTCGACGAGGTGATGCTTCTCATTTATTCATTCACTTCACTCTTTTACGCGCAACTTTTAACTGGCTGACTGATTTGTCACTCTCTTGAATGTCAATCGAACTAGTGTCAGTCATCTCAGCCCGCAGTTCTTTCTAAGTAATTGAATCCAACAATTCATCTTTCAGTTTGAATTTCATAACACCCTTTTGTTTCCTCTCTATCACATATACTAGCACGTGTGCACACACACACACACACACACACACACACACACACACACTTGTGGCATCGCTGCCTTTATTGCAGCCCCAGGCCAACATTAGTGCAGACAGGTAGGATAACAAGTGTGATTAAGGTTAATAATAGCATTACATCAGACAGAGAGAGTGTAGGCTAGGTGTGTGTGTGTGTGTGTGTGTGTGTGTGTGTGTGTGTGTGTGTGTGTGTGTGTGTGTGTGTGTGTGTGTGTGTGTGTGTGCGCGTGTGTGTGCGTGTGCATGCATGCGTGTGTTTGGTGATGTAAAGCCACAAACGCCTCAAAACCACCCCGCCCCGCTCTCTTCTCGTCCACGTCCCTTCATCCTTCATCTCATCTCATCCCTTTTTTTTTTCACACTTGTCCACTTTGACATTTCTTTCCACCTCTTCCTTCTCTAGCTTTGCCTTTTTCCCCTCCGCATTTGTTTCAAGTGGAAAAAATGATTTAAACTAATTATGTCAGCTCAATGAGTTATTTGTTTTCTTAGCACTGAGAGGGAAGTGCCAATACAGGTCTACAGAGCTTTAGAGGGATTAAGTTTGAATGCGGTGGTGAGCTCAGGGTTGATTTTTTTCGGAGTATGTCACTCGCGCACGAGTTCAAGAGAAAACTTGTAAACACTTTTGTAAATTAAGTACAATTTACAGTGATGGTGGCAGATATACTGTATGCACAATTTACAGTAATACATTTTATTACACTGGAGGCTTTTTGGATTTAGTCAGCAGCCAGATTTATTCTACGAGCTGTGGCGAGATAAGGGGTATTTCTGTCAATTGAATACAATCCTATAGCAGAGTTTGTCTTGCTTTTGGCACACTCATATGATAATGAAAGACCCACAAAGGAGTTTTAAATATGCATTGGATTTCTACAACCATAGAAGTTTAATGCTCCCTAATAAAAACTCAGCATTTAACGCAATTTAATGATCCTTGATGAATACGGAAAGGGAGCAGCATTGTATTGCACTCCAGGGTAGTTAGCCTTTCTGTGTGGATAAACAGAATAAAGATAACATTTATGGTTTATTGTATTCAAACAATATACAAGGGGATGAGGACATATTAATTAGCTTAGTTGTTATCTTGGGTAAATCTCCCCAATGTCATTACAGAGCAGGACAGAGTCACTACCGTCAGCCTAAATTGATATAGTAGCATCCAGGATTACTGCTGCACTCATTCCCATTGAGTTCATGTCACTAACCCACACATGGCTTTTTTACTGCAGGAATATCCTAGTGATATTCTAACTCTCGGACGTAAGGTTGGTTACTATCACAGTTCAACTGGGAGAGACTAGTGAATGAAAAAATGATATTTATTACAGGTTGCACAGAATGATATGTGATGATAGAATATTGACATAGTCTTGGGTGCTTTTTCTTTAATCCTCGTCTGACAAACTCCAGATGAAATCAGATGTCAACATGATGAATGAGAGTCCAGGTGAAGTGCGGCTGGGGGAAATACAGGACATGGGAGTGGAGGAGGAAGAAAAGGCTGCCTCTGGGAGGTCAGGGATCCTGACTCGCCTGGCCAGGTAGGTGCGACGGCACTCAGGAGGTAGAGTTGTTCCACCAAACAAAGGTTGGTGGTTCGATCCCAGCTTCCGCCAGTCTGCATGCCGTTGTGTCCTTGGGCAAGACACTTAACTCTAAATTGCCTCTGACGCCTCTTCCGACAGTGTATGACTGTGACAGAAAAATGCGCGGTAAATAGCAGCGCTGTATGAATGTGTGTGAATGGGTGAATGTGGCTTTCCTGTGAAGCTCTTTGAGTGGTCTATATGACTAGAAAAGTGCTATATAAATACAGTCCATTTAACATTTACAGTGGGCAAGTTTACTGGTCTTCAGCCTCGTGGCGAATAGCAAACAGTACAGCAAATTATATTTCACTTGCATTTTACAGATATTAGAAGAAAAGTTAGCAGCAGACCCAGTCGTCAAATCTCATCTGTGGATTTGATTGACTTTTGCACCCACAGGAGAAACTAGCTGATCAGCACTGCAGATCTGAAGGGGGGGGGGGGGGGGGGGGGGTTGTCAGAGATAACAATGGGTTGGGGAAATCCAGCTAATATTTCCACAGAAATTAATATTCCCATGAAGTATCTGTTCAGACAAGCTGGGACACTAGCCGCTGGCAAAAGAGAGACTGACAAAAGTAACTCCACGTTGAAGGAACATGTCAAATCTTACAATTGTAGTCTATGTTATGGTAATAATGATATACAGTAGCAGATTAATTGAATGAGACCGTGTAGCAGAGCGCTGCAGGGATCATGTGTCCAATTTTTGAAATATCTCTCTCTCTCTCTCTGCAGCCATATCTTCCCATTCTCCTTGTTCTTCCGAGACCACTGAGAGCTCTGCCAACGAGACGAGAACTGGTTCCAGTTGTGCAGTGTCGTTGGTTAAAGGTCTGCTCTGAGCAAAAACATGTATTTTGATTTATTTGAAAACCAAAATCTATAGATTTGTTTGTGTTCTTGTTCCTTCAACCTCCATCAATGTGTCAGTATAGTATTTCCTCTGGCTGCAGCGATGGGGGGTCTTTTTTACACTGTTTTGCTGCTGCAGCTTCTCACTAATATTGGCAAATAAATGTTCTCACTTCTTTATTACGTATTACTTAACATTAGAAAAGTGCAGGGGTTAGGACCAAAGCCAAATATAGAGCCAAATAAATGCTAGTAAAACAAAAGTATTCTTTCTGCATCCTCTGTGACATCGTAATTGTGCGTTTGATTTTCTCTTTGTATTCCTCTCTTTCGCAAAAACAACACCGCAGCTTCTGCTCTATGAGCGGTGTGTCTTGCGTATGTGAATATTGTCTTCAGTTTTGACAGTTCCTTAAATTGCATGTATATATTTGGGGCTTTATTAAGCAACCTTGTTTCTACGTTCGCCTCAGCCTTTGTATAAAACAGTCTCGAGCAATAGATGCTGACATTAACAGAAAGTCCTATACTTTATCAGTTATCCATTTCCAAACACTTCAGCACTAGTTCCATGATCACTCAGCAGTAGTTTCTGCAGTTTTAACACAATGGAAATGTGTTTTAATGCAGTTTATGGTTCAAGTGTTTAATTGTGAGTAAGCAGAATTAAATTGACATGGTGATATGGTGGTGATCTTTGCTCAGTGTGCAGACTGTCAGATGAGTTCAGGAGAACACACTCTGGGGCTTTATTGTTGTGGACCCTTCCTCAGCATTTCCACTCCTTCATATGTGCATGTGTCTGTGTGTGTGTCCTCGTAAGTGCACAGCTTGTGGAAACTCCACTTTCCTCCTGTCAATCTAAAGTAGCTAACTGTTCTCTCTCTCACTTTCTATCTTGCTCTCTTTCTCTGTGTGTGTGTGTGTGTGTGTGTGTGTGTGTGTGTGTGTGTCTGAAACAGTATAAAGACCTAAAATACAGTCAAACACCAATATGTGTACCTGATGTATGTTACTAGTGCACATATGTTCACAAAAAACATGTAAAACACAACAAAATAATGACCTTGATTAACTCAAAGAGTGGTGTGTGTGTGTGTGTGTGTGTGTGTGTGTGTGTGTGCTCGTGCTCGCGTGTGTGCCTGTGTGCGCTTGTCAATGTGTTTAATGTTTGGAGGTAATTGGCACAACTCAAACATTATCTTAGAAACAGGGAAACTTTGCCTAATCCTCTCCTTACATTGTCATAGAGCCCAAAATAACACTCGCATAATTTATCTTACTCTCGCAATTGCTTACACACACACACACACTCACCACACACACACAAAATATCCTGTCATAATGATGCACAAATATTTAAAATAACAGACACACAACTGTGCCATCCCTTACTTCAAACACACAGTATCATACACTGCTACACAGAGAAACACACACTTCATACTGTATATTTTCTTTCACACACTGGCACACACACACACAGACACAGATGTATGTGTACACGCACTGAGATTAAAATAACAGGGCAGAAGTGGAAGCGGACACATTAATGATATTATAGTTATTCAAGACGCCACAGTTTCCACGGCAGCCGAGAGCGACGGGGCCACTGAGCGATACAAACATCAGTCACCCCGCTGAGTCACACTGGAGTAATGAGTGTGTGTGTGTGTGACTGCTACGAGAGTCTCCAGTTTAACAAAGTTCATTCATGCCCCTCTCTCTCTCATGATGAGGTGCTGTGGCCCATTCACATGTACAGTCTCTCTACCCCCCCTCGCTCTCTTTCTGGTTGGCATGGAATCAGAAGAAACACACGCTGCGACCGTCCGTGCAACTGACAGTCAACACACTAATAGTTTTGTGTGTTTGTGTGTATGTGTAGGTGGGGGGTTTGGGTGATGATGTCACACATTCCGTTTTCCATTGACATAACTGGATTGGGAATGTTTGGGGTAGAGGGGCCATAAGATGATAATTGTGTTTTTGTTAGAAAGTGTGTGTGTGTGTGTGTGTGTGTGTGTGTGTGTGAGAGAAAGAAAGTGTGTGTGTGTGTGTGTGTGTGTGTGAGTCGTGCATGCCCATCCAGCATCGACTGAATCGTATGTTAGGAGCAAGCACTGCAGGCTGTTCTTAAAATGCATCAAAATAGGATTGATTTGCTCAACCATCACCCGCTGTCACACAAATGTGTGTGTACCAAAGTGCATGCACGAGCCTAACAACACGTGAAAGACAAAGAAGTGTGAATGACATCATTCTTATCCATATAGAATTCTGACTGTATGTAGACAGAGGGTTTAGTGGACAAGGCTGCCATCATTATATTTTTACCTTATGAATAAACACAAGCAAAAGCGAATACCAGCTATTCTGACCCCCCTCCCCCGTCTGCAGCACTTCCCCTCAAAGATGAAGAAAAACATACATACGGTCGCAAATATAGGGTTTGATTTTGGGATAAAGGTAAAGTCATTTCTATGCATGGCTGCATGGGCACTGTAGTGTCAAGCCAATGTTACTCAAACACATGGAAACAGTCCGTTTGTTGGGGACAATTTTTGGCAGTGGACTGATTCATATTTGGTGCCCTGATGAGTAAACGCCAGCACGGAGGTGTCTGCGGGATTGAGTCAAACCAAACGACAGCGTGTTTGTTTATGATAATGACGGGAAAGTGCAACAGTGTGGCTCGCTGATGTGTTTTTAATAGCTGTTGGACAATGGAACTCTATGGCACAGAGGGATAATATGGAATCAAGCTTTGACTACATACTACGTAGTATTGATTAGACGTAGAAATGTACTGTCGGTTTTGTTATTTTAGTGGAAAAAAAGTCTGTAACTCTGTAATATAGTCTTAAAATGTCAGTTTTGATAAAACAAGAGGGGAAAATCTGCCAGAGTGAGAATAATGTCATTTTTCCAAATCAATTTATCTCAAGCAATTTCTAAGGGTAAATTGATTATTATTATTATTATGCTAGGGAAGCGACCTGGCTTTTTTCCTGCCTCAAAAGACACACTGATCTAAAAAAAAATATATATTTGATGTCTCAATGCTGTCCCATGAAGAGCTATTGATTCTGATATACAAATATGAAGCTGGTCACGTAGAAAATATATACACATACTGAAACAAATCATCTGGAGATTTGGAGATTGGAATGTGATGGTATTGAAAAGTAAGTTTCTCGACTTCTTGAATCAGTTCTATTGGAAGATTTTTCAGTTCTGAGAAGGACAAAGAGTCAATTCATTTATTTTTATGGCCCAGTATCAGTGGGGTTTCCTGGCAAGCAACACCGTTGACCCCCGACATAGTTAGAGCCACTTGGAAGACATGGAAAGACTCAAAGCAAAACCAAAAAGTAATAATAATAATAATAATAATAATACATTTTATTAATAGAGGAAGTTTTAATAGAGGATCCCACCACCCACTAACCCCAACCCTCCCCTGAGGGCTGGGTAGCTGTTCCCGCTACTGAGACGTATTGTTCCTTCACCGTCAAACCCAGTTTCATTTGGAGAACCACCAAGAGAGAACAAAGGAAACCCATTGTGGGTCTTTGGCGACGCGCTCAAGGAACTAGAACACGACGAGTGACAGAGACACTCGTCAGTGGTCTGATCTGGCAGCCGGTGACCTTTGTGACATGCCGCTGAAGCTCACACGTACATGCTGCAGCAAATAATCGAATTAAAAGAATGTCTTTACCCGCTGGAGTTTGGAGGGGATGGTTGCTAAGCTGACATCCTCTGTTCAAGACAAAGTAGAAGAGAAGCAGAGTCAGGCGTTCTCCAAATATACCCACCATGTGCCACACACACACACACACACACACACACACACACACACACACACACACACAGAGTTGACCCAAACCCACAATATCTTCTGACCCGACCCTGCCCTTCCTCCTGCGACCACAAATGGAAAACCCAGGCAGACCTTGTGTGTGTGTGTGTGTGTGTGTGTGTGTGTGTGTGTGTGTGTGTGCACACGTGTGTGCGTACATTCAGTTAAGTTAATACGTTCACTTGCAGTGTGTATCAACTGGCAGCTGAGGCTTAGAATATTATTTTTGTGTGTGATTTTGTGTGTGTACATGTGTGCCGCTACGTGAACATGTGTACGCCTCCTCGCATGTGTATGTGTGTGTGAGGTGAAGCTGTGTGTGTTCTCACTGTTGTGGCGGTGCGTTGATGGAAAACCTATCTAGTTTTCCTCTGTGTCACAGCAGCAGCAGTCCCCCTGAAGGTTTAAAACAGAGTGCGAGGATGGGGAGGGTGAAGGGACACGGAGATGTTAACACACTCCAGGAGCAAGACAAAGAGAAGTTCAAGGCAACTTTAACATTTTCGAGAGAATTTCGCGTGTTTTGTTGCACAGGTAGAAGGAGCGGAGAAAAAAGACAAAGAGGGAGCTGTAGGAAAAGAGAAAAAAAAAAGAAAGATTCAGACACACTCAGCTCTCTAATTGTGGGTGTGCCCAGAGCTATAAGTGCCTTACCTGTGTTACTTATAGCCCTGCATGGGCTCAGAAGAGACACACACACACACGCGCGCACACACACACCTGTCTGAAGACACACCTGCCCTGCGCTTGACAAGCTGCGCTCTCCACTCCACATCTTCAGGTAAGACCCAGCTCACTTTTACACCTGGAGTGAACCTAACACTGCTGGAACAGACACAGTGTGTCTGCTTGACTTTTGGCTTTACTACAGATTTTGTATTTTTTTGCATGTGTAAAAAAGTGCACGCCAGATTAAGCAGACATGTTGTACATTTGGGAGCAAATGCGTGTTTAAACCCATCGGTCTTTTCCTCATTTTGCATGTCTTCGCCCACAATGAGAGTGAAATATTGCAGTTTGTGGAGAGAATCTTTCAGGGTTTGTGGGTTTTATTTTAAAATTCATCTATCCTGTACCTTAGTGGAGTATTTATGTACAACTAAGCATTATTTTTTTCATCCTTAAAAGACATAAATAATATCAGCTAATAGCAGATGTGTCATTCTCCGTCAGTGAACACATTAAATCCAAATTCAATGATTGCATCTGTGTGATATGATGCAGGTGATCCAACCTACATTTACTGTATGTTTGCATGATACAAGACAAACTGGTCTGCTGCAACGTCCAGGTCAGTACCTGGTCAGACCTGAAGTCTTCGTACAGTTTGTTAAATTCAAGACAATAGATGATCATTTGGGAAAGTGACTCTGACATTTTTTCAACTCTCACTCACCAAATATCTATACATGTAAAGTGCTTTCACGCAAGGACTATGACAGTTGTTGTAGCTTTTTTAGATAAACACTTTTTGGCAGTTTTGGCTCGAAAGATGCTTGATCCCAAATATTGGAGACGCAGCTCACGCTACATCACTGATCTGAGGGTGGACAGTGTGTCAGCTGTGTGTCTCATGTTCCATTGTACACACACTTTTTGAAGTCATTTTTATAGACAGCATTGATAACAGGATTTAGAAAAGGTGTTTGTGTGTATGGAACACACGCCCTATAAGGATCCAAACTTTTCCAGGGTGCCCTTGGTGGTCCTGGACGCCAGCCCTCCACACTGTCACTTCCCAAAGTGGCGTGTAGTCCTTTAACAAAGCACTTTCCTGAAAGCCCAAAACCTTCAGGCGTGGAAACCACACATAAGAGGAAAAAGCCAGGCATTTCCCCGGCCCCACTGGCTGACATGGGGTTAATTGCCTCACGCGCACACACACACAATCCCGACCCCCGTTAATTTTGTCTTACCAGCAGCGCTAATGGCCTCCCCAGGGCTGTTCCGCCATCGCCACGGCGCCGATTCCCAGCGCTCCCATCGGAGCTGGAAAGAGCTGCCATTTTAGAGGGCAAGGGTCAGGATCGCCAAATCCTCAGGAAAATATGACTTTACTGTTTACACACGTGTGGGAGTGGGAGTGTGTGAGGGGATGGGGGGGGGGGGGCGCACCGGCACGTGCATCCATGAACACTCAGGATCATGCACGCATGTGCGCACTGAGAACATATGTCCATGTTCATGCTCACACCACTCAATGTGTGAAACAAAGACCCGCGGGATCCTTCACCTTTTAAAGTCTTATACTCATGTACAGGGATCTGCCGACGGAACTGCTGTCACGGCGCTCGGCCTACGTGCGCATTCGCACAGAGCCGGTGAGTGTTAGAAACTGTGCACACGTGTGTCAGCAGGTACCTGTTAAATGAGGCGGGTTGAAAACGGTAAAGACAGAAGGCTGTTGTTTTTATCCACATCAGCTGTTACTCAGCTGAGTGACACACAGGCAGACGTGCGCGATGGGAAATCACCTTGGCCCCGATGACGGAGGGCGCTCTGGGTTCAGCGGCAGAAGATCACCCCAGGTTGAGACTTGGGTCTTTGAGGAGGTCGCGGATCTTCTGGTTTCCTATGTTAAGAAACCAAATCAAGATTAAAATATTAAAATATTAGTTATTTTAAGTGGTTGAAACTCTTGTCACAGCCTCGTGCCCCTCATCGCTGGTTGCAGCAGTTCAACCAGGAAGTGTTTTAGATTCTGAAAGTCTAATAAGTTAAAATCCTTGTTGAAAAGTTTGTGACTTATACTTATGTTATTCTGTTTGGACCCTCCAGACTGCCGTTCAGATGTCGCCGTGCATGACCTCACACCTCTGCCTGCTGGCCTTACCAGTGATGTCACTGCTGCTGCTCTTCTCTCCTATTGGTTGGAGCTACGATGGCCTCACCCCTGGCTGTCACCTTCACCGTGAGTTACACGTAGACATTTTTAACTCCCCAAATCTATTCGCAGGAAGCAAGAGGGTTTATGGGTAGTGTGGTCCTAAGAACAGCGACACCGTCTCCCTCCTCTGCAGCCTTCAACGTGACCATCCGCAGTGACCGCCGCAGCACGTGCAAAGGCACCCATCTGGTCTACGCGTGCGTTGGCTACTGTGAGTCCAGCGCCTTCCCGTCCAGATACTCCGTGCTCGTGGCCTCCAACTTCACGCACAACATCACCTCCGCTTCGCGATGCTGCACCATCAGCAAGGACGCCAAGGTGAGGAGTGGGAGGAGATGCAGGATCCTCACAGCTTGAAATGTCCATTACTCTTAGTCATTTGCCTGTGGCCTGTCTGTCCCCTCAGGTCAAAGTTCGCCTGGACTGCCCCCGCGGTCGTCACCATGACGAAATAGAGATCCTGACAGCGAAGGCGTGTCGCTGCGACATGTGCCGCAAGTCCCGCTACTGACGCGTCAAGACGACGCGCTGTGTCGGACCGGGATTAGAACCAGATTACAGTGTCAGTGACAGCCCAGTAGCTTTACTTCTTCTATCTGCGTTGACTTCTTTTGAGTGTTGAAGACATTTTCTTTGTTTTCCCTGAACACAAATTGGCCTTCCACCGTGTTACTGCCGAAAACAGAGTGACCCTCGTTTGTTTTCTTACATCAATTTGACAGAAAATGCTGACGAGAATCTGAAAGTTTCTAACAAACCAAAAGTGGAATTTTTAAGAGAGATTTGCCATGGATCAGTAACCTAGTGATTTGATATTAAAATCCCAAATTCACACTTTGCGTGTGTGTGTGTGTGTGTGTGTGCGTGGGTGTGTGTGCGTGCGTGTGTGTATTTGTTCTGTGTTTTCTGTGTTGTGTAAAATATGATGTGGGGGTGGCTGTTCTAGAAAACTTGACACACATTTGTGTTCAATGCTGTTCTGTCACACAAAACCGAACCTTTTTCATGTTCTGCTTTGACACTTGATTTACATGCACACAGCTTTAAATAAAGAATAGTCATACTATCATGCATACTTTAGAAGTACGCGGTGACTCATAATCAAACTCACTGGTTTCACCTCTCTTTTATATTGAATTATATATATATAGGTTATAATGAAACAAAGAGTGGTCTCAAACTTTTGGACCACACTGTGTCATAACTATTGAAAACTTTACAGGGGAGACAGTCAAGAAATCTGCTCATAGGCTCGTATTAAACGTCAGTAAAAGTCAGTATATTATTAACGTTTGGAATCAAGGTCATAAAGTTCATATCAATGAATTGTTTCATTCTTTGCAATAACCACTAAGCCCAGACACATAAGACTAAAGAATGTACAAAATCTATTTATATTTATGAATTTGAACTGAAAGACGTTTTGTAAATAATGATCTATTGATGAATCCAAAGAATGTTTGAAATATCAATGAAAGGAAAAGAGAGAGAATGCACTGTATAGTTTGTGGTGAAAATTGTGTTTCAATAAATTTCTATTCTGCAACTGCTCGTGGTTGATGTAGAACTTTGCTTTATCGTCTCACTTTACACACGCGCCCACAACACTTTCCATAACTCTGGGGGACATTACAATAACTATTTATTCACTGGTGACTTAGATACATGACCACAATCTCTTCACTAACCCAAACCTTAAATTTCAACCCAAGCCTTAAATGTAATAATTTACACTGTAGGAATTTAAATTTTGTCCCTGATTTACCCACAACACGAGTACACACACACACACACACACACACACACACAGAGTTACCTCCTGGTGGAAGATTTCCGAGCATTCCTACCTGGTAGATATCAGTACTATGCAGTAATCAATAGTTACTTTTTTACTTTGGTCTGTTAAAGTCTGAGTGCCGGTGTAGACGATACACACCATGGCTGGATCAACCCTTGTGAGATCCCTGGGCCAGTACTTAGCTCTGGGTCCCCAGTGACCTCACCACCGCCATCTTTCCGTGAATTGTGCACACGTCACGCCATATGCAAGTCAACAAATTTCACACGACTTATGCACCATGTGAGTACAATCTCAACTTGGAATTAATTTACAGTAAAACTGTTTTAAGGACCTTTCCACTTCCGCTGAAGTTGTTACATATTCATGTATATGTCTCACAAATGTGCAATTCCTCTAATTCCTGCAAACTGTGCACACTCTTAACATACAGAAGGGCCCTTGAGGGTCTGGGGGCCCCCGGCAGAAGCCCACTTTGCCTGGTCAATCATTTGGCCTTGTTAAACTTTATGAATTTGGATCATAATCAGAGCTAGAGTTGATATACAATCAAAAAAGGGGCTTTAACTTTATGTTTTTCATTTCTGTATTTTTTCACAGCAGAATCACAAATCTCGTATTCTGATTTCTTCATTTTCATCCCTTTTATTTTGAATAATCATTTCTCCTCTCATACATACAGACACATGTTGTATAATGATACACACACAGATTTCAGTCGACAGGGCTGTTACTTAATGTCAGGTATCGTGACATGCAAACTTCTTGCTGGCAGTGCGCAGAAAGCCCCTCAGGAAGTCTCGTAACCCACCCATCCGTTTTAACTCTGGTTATCAGTGCAACACTTGGTAACGTTGTGTGCTGAAAGTGCTGTTGGGTCCCTCAGAAGGTCTCACACTCTGTGTCCTGCGTGGAGCAGATGGCACAGTGGCAGTGCAGGGCCATGGGGTAGTGGTAGAGGGGGGAGACATCGGGCTGGCAGCCCGGCAGCCGGGCGGTCATGTGGCGGATACGGCTGTACGTGCACACACGGTGGTGCCGCTGGATGTAGGGGGGATCCGGCACTGGTTTCTGGGGGGTTCACACACACACACACACACACACAAATTTGAAACTCAGGTTACAGTTGATGACCTCTTTCCAATTTATAACCAAAAACTATTGTCAGTGAATGCAAAATCTGGTATCTATAATACAGTGTCAATGCACAGAAAGTCTAAGACTGCAGAAGAAGAAATTAAAAGTCACAGGCGGACTGAATGATAATAAATAATGATTTATGTCCTATAGTTGACCTCACCCTTAAAAGATTTGAGGTAATAAAACCCATAGAAGACTGTGAGACCACAGCAGCCAATGGTACACTTACTACAGTGTGGGAGTGTAAAAGATACTTGTATCATAATCGACCCAAGATGCTTCATTCAGAACATTTGAATCCACATCTCGTTTGTATGTGTTGAGGAAATCTTGTCACTGGGTTCGCCCTTTTTTTTTCTCACTCTGAGGAAGATCGTGATTATTGTTGAGTGAGCAAACTCTATATCCTCCACGGAAGACTGTGAGATGCATTTGAAAGCTCCGGGAAAAAACGAGATAATCAATTGGACCATGACTGAAGATTTTCTATTTCAAATGAGCAAACGCAGTCCACTGAGACAGACCATTAGATGCAGGGAAAAGTGAACATTAAAAGTAGTAAGTGAACCTTAAGAGGGTTGGTTTTTTTTTGTTTCTTTGTTTTGTTTGGATTGTCAAGCCGATTAAACTCTAATGCTGACGTTCTGCCATGAGTCATCGCTCCTATTGCTGATTCAGAGCTCTTTCTCCTCCAAAGACTGACTGAGTTCCTGACCCACTAAACTTGGTTTTTCAATTACTCTGAGGTGAAATTTGAATCTCCGCAGTCAAGAACAAGTCCTGTGAAAGTTCACTCACCCTCCCAACTTGGAGGGATTTGAGCGTCTTTTTATGACAGTAACACATGGGTCAGAGCTGAGAGTGGGTCATCAGCCTCCTTTATGGTTTGGGTTGAGTCCTGGGTCATTAATCATTCGTATGATTTCTCATAATTCCCGCATAATGGAAGCTTTCAGAAATAGCAGCGGACAAAATGTGGGACTCCTACATCGGTGAAATGTAACTGATGCTCTGCGTCATTACTGTGTGTGTGTGTGTGTGTGTGTGTGTGTGTGTGTGTGTCTGTGTGTGTGTGTAGATACAGTATGTGTGTGAGTGTTACCTCCCAGGTGTGGCAGCGCCCCCAGCAGGCCTCGGTGGTGATGCGTAGTCCCTTGCAGCCAGGCTTCTGGGCCACGAAGGAGAACTCTCGCACGGCGCAGCCTCGGAAACCGTGGAGCGCGGTCGTCACGGCAACGCACATCACGGCTGCCTTGGCAACCAGGAGGAGGAGGACAGCGAGGGACAGAGGGTGGGGATGCATCCTGGGTGAAATGGACAGGGAGTGAAATAAAGAGTGTTAAGTAACTTTATTGGGGGAATTCCATCATTATATAGATTTATGTCCATTATCCATCAGCTACAAGTTAGAAAGAAACTTTTCATTATTTTGATATGTTTACATTGTTAGGGAGGAAACTAATATTAAGAATGAATTGTATCGTTTGTGAATTATCGGGCCTGAAATAACTCAGTTCTTGTTTATCAATAATCAAAACAGACAGAAATATTCAGTGTCTTCAAATAGATAAATGTTTACATAAAATGAGTTTATTGCCAATAGTTTACATCAGTAGGAGGTGAGCAGTACCCAGTGTGACATCTATCATGACTCACACCTCCCTCTAGTGACTATTCTGGCCACTGCAGCACTGCACAGCACCACAGACCTCCAGCACACACACCATAAATAAGTGTTTGTTGGCAAATTAAATGGAGTGAAGAATGACACGTTCAGAAAGAAAGAAAGAAAGAATTTGACTGCAGAACAATGTTAGACGCCAAACCTGACATGGGAGTCAGCAGCTGTTGTTCTCATTTCCCCCTGAATCAAGAATCGAGAGTCTGTCCTCGAATGCAACTGGAGACATCTGCCCGATTATTCTGCACATTCTCAAGCAAACCGCCTAAACCGTACTGAAACAACTGGAGTCACATCGGCTCAGCTCGACAGCAGAACGTCTCTCTAAAATGAAAATACCTTCTGCATGGACAGAATGATGTGGGACACTTGCACGAGCACTGATGCTGCTCACACCACACTGTGTTCACTGTCGGCACAGTGATTACAGGCTACGAAACCACAGTCAGTCTGGTGTCAAACATCCCAATAATAAAAATTGAGTACACCATTTGAACCTAAATCATTTCAATGTCTCAAATGATCATTTAGTCGAGGTCTAAAATGGACTTACTTTATGAATTTGTATTTTTTGAAAGCCAGGTCTCACCTTTTCAGCCGAGGATCTTGCAGAGATTCGAGCTGCCGGACTCCTGTGTCCCCCTCTCTCTCTCTCTCTCTGCTCAAATAACCGGTGAATGGAACCAATCTGTCCTTGTTATTGTTTTTAGAAGGCCATTGGGGCGGACGGACACTCTGACATCATAGCAATTACAATGAAATACCATTAGAGACCCCAAGCCAGAAATAATGGATACTCCCTGGAAAATAGTGATGCTTGTCTATGTTTGCTTAACCCCGGCCTGTATCTCTCTCTGTGTGAGGGCGTGTGTGTGTGTGTGTGTATGTTTGTTTGTGTGTGTGTGTGTGTGTGTGTGCAGGTCTTTTATACAACTGGTCGACTCCCAATGATGTCAGGAAGGTCTGTGTTTGACCTGACACTTCTTCTGACAAAGGATTTGTATATGAATCCAGAAGACACAGCACCTTTTTACTGGGCAAATTGAAAACCATATAATCAAATGTACATTCAATATGACTTTAAAATGTGTGTCGGCTGCTGCTAACTTTGTCCATCATGCAAGTACGGTGTCGCTGGTATATCAGAGCTTTCTTGCTGACAAAAGATGGGGGGCCAGATGACAAAAGACGGAGCTAAAGGGGGCTGAAAAAGGGGTCAACTTTCATTTCAGCTATTCCGATATGCACATCAAGACTCATCATGATCAAGTATCCGAGGAATTACACTCAGCCGCAGAGACAAAAAGTGAGACACAGAAAAGAAGAATGGCACAGACTCTCGGGGTGTTTTCTCAAAGTGAAGTTTCATTTTTAGCACATAGTTTGTTTTTTCTCCATTCTACACGCCCTGTAATGTTACGTACAGTAGTAAGCCTCTCTACATTCAACCCCCCACCACCACTGTGTTGGTCCCCAAAATATACATCTTCTGCATCCTCTTCGTCATCTTCTCTAAGGTTTTTTTCTTCAA
Organism: Scophthalmus maximus; assembly: GCF_022379125.1. Lineage (NCBI taxonomy): Eukaryota > Metazoa > Chordata > Actinopteri > Pleuronectiformes > Scophthalmidae > Scophthalmus > Scophthalmus maximus. Next base: position 29,609,971 of record NC_061516.1, on the reverse strand, counting down.
CACAACAAACACAGACCATTGGGCAGACAGTGCAAATCTAGAAATTGAGTGAAGTTGCTACGTAACGCGGTTGTATGTTTCGGTAACATTTCCATTTTCCCTTGTTACTGTTGCTCTGACTTATTGCCATTCTATCGTGTCTAACTCCATCTCTTCTCCTCCCTCCGTCGTTCTCCTCCTCTGTTTTTTATCTCGGCTGGCTGCCCACCTAGAACCCGTTCACACTTCCCGCTCCGATTCAAAGCATTGGTTCGAATTGGGCCGAGAAATGGCGGCAGGGAGGAAATGTGACGGTGAATGACAGCATCAGCATCTGAGCTCTCCACCAACACTCTCTCTTCCCTCTCCTCCTGTTTTGCACAATGGTCGACGGAATTCTAAAACTGAGGATTACTACTGGTCGGTAATCGCTGAGAAATTCTCGAACAGTGGGAGCTGGGCTTCAATGACTATCAACGGGGGTTTGTGAATAAGCGAGCCAAAAGAAAATTAATAAATGAAGCTGTTTTATGACAGCGAGGTCGCGTTTTGTCTCTTGTCATTGGGGTTTTTATAGCTTTTTTCTTTTGTTTGTTTTTTGCCCGAATCAAAACAATATTTGAAATCAAACTTTTGCAATTTTGAAGCTGAGCATCCAATTGGAACACACACCTGTGCTACCTTTGTTTTGTCCTAAGGGGTCAAATGGAACCAGGCGAATATTTATCTAAAAATCTTAACTTGGTCTTCAATTTTGTAGCTCTTTTTTTTCTCCAGAGCTTTCAGTCGCATCGCGCGGTCTTCATCGGCAGTTTGGCCCAGTTGTCATTGGAGGCGGCTCTGGTGCCATCGCGTGACCATACATTCGGACCACCGCCGTTGTCCGGGGCAACCGAGCAACTGCATACGCTGCAGGTAAAGGTTACTGTAGTAAGTGAACCGTTGGCCTGGTTCCATTTGACCCCATGTTGGATTCAACACCAGCAAATGAGAGGAAATGCAAAGCCGCAGTGTCAACCTCTGCGAGTGGCCAACATCTACTGTACGAAGACACAGTGGCAGATTAGGTGTGACCGTCAGAGCCAAACTTCGAACATGAATCATGACCCGGTTGGAGTTTCTAAATCACTCGTCAACAGCTGAATAAAACTTTTAAATGTCAATCTGAGGGCTGTGAGTTCAAATGGATTTGGGAGCCGCGTCGACTCAGGCATGACCTGAGGTGAGCGGTTTTGGGATGTTTGGTTACGAAGCAGCCGACGGGTGTCTCTGCGTCTCGAGCGTCCGAAAAGACAATCAATCGATTGGTGTTTTTATGATACATTCGAATTCAAACCCTGTCCTGTTCAGGAAGGAGACAAGGATAGAGAGAGAAAAGTTTCCTCTGGTTCCCTATCACTCTATCTACACACATCTCCTGTTCACTAACTCACTCACGCACACACGCCGTCACACACACACACACACACACACAAACACACACACACACACACACTTACACAACCTGACCATCGTCTTCGAATAAGGTTACATTTCCTTATAGAAAATAAATAGCATCAGTATCAGTTTTCCACAAAATGAACAAGATCATACAAAAACCAAGTAAAATAAAAAAACAACATAATTACAAAGCAAAATCATTTTCCATCAAATAAATGTACACAGAAAGTACCGTTAAGACAATGTGAATATCAAGGACGCAACAGGAGTAAAAACGAGTGCGGGGGGGGGGGAAACGTTTGAGTGCGACACCCACTTTTGGTTTAACCCCCTGAAACACAGATTATCCTGAAAGAATGAAAATATTGCTAAAATAATTTTTTTTTTCACTTTTTTTCTTCTTCACCCTCTCTTTATGCCATGGCTCTATTGTAACAATCCGACAAGAATAAACAGGTTTTTGTTGGTTCGCACACACAAGTTATCATCATCATCATCATCATCATCCTCATCATCATCATCATCATGGTCGCCATCTAGCAGCTTCAGGTCTGCTGAGCCTAAAGGAACAAACGCTCCGGGTTTCAGATATCCAACTGGATTATGGTGTTTTTCTTTTGGTTTGAGACCCTCCGGTTGCCTCTGTGTCGGGCCGGGCCTACGGATCCCCTGTTTGGTTGTGTGCTGAGGGGGGGGGGGGGCTCTGAACTTCAATCTGATGAAAATGTGACCTCTGCAAATGATTAAATCTGGTCAGCTTTTAACAAAGACATTCCAAAAAATAAAAAAAAGCAACTGTGTGTACCTGGTGAGGCTTCTGACCAACAGCGGCACTACAGAGTGATTTTTTTTATTTTTAAGAGGGGATCCTCCTTTTGTTTGCATCACACAAGAGCATGCAGGAAATGCTATCCACGTCATGCCTCCTGGTTCACCCCTGTCCTCTGAATGACAGCACTGTCAGCAGATATGAATATAAACAATAAACAAACTCTATTTTTTTGCAAGGGGAAATGCATTTGTTAGGGCCTCAAGCATACAGATAATGTGACTCGGTGAATGAATGTAAACTTAACTTTGCAGCTTTAAACGTGGAATGTTTTTGGATTTTCTGCGCCGTGCCCCTTTGAAAGGCCATCCACCACACCAACCATATTGAACATTTCAAAATAAAAGAAAAACAGCCATAAAGAAATCCAGTTCACTCTTCCCCTCTTTAAGGTCTGCTAAAGGGGAATTCCACTGAATTCCAGCACTCACAGTATGGCCTCATACAGTTAACATGTGACGTGAATTCAGAATTCGAGCCGGCCTTCCCCTTTATGGTTTCTGCTACACTAGTGTTTCTCCCATAATACACTACAGAAATATCCAGAGACATATGTATATATATAAAAACATTATCATCATCATCAGTAGTACTTAGAGTAGAGTAGAGTAGAGTAGTAGTAGTAGAGTAACAAGTAAGAAGAAGGAACATTATTGTACTTTATATCATTATCATCTTCATCGGTGGTTATTTAACCTCGAGGGACTCTCGGCTCGTCCTTCTGTGGAACCCGACAGGATGGGAGCAGAGTCAGCGCCAGAACCAGCTGTGTGAGTCAATATGTACTGTGTGTGGGTCTGTGTGTTTGCAGGGAATATTTCGGTGCATTAATCAGTTGTCGTTGTTGTGTGAGGTTTGACCCGGACACGCTCTCTGTAGCTCTGTCATCTCACATCTACAGCAAATGTGTGCGTTTGTGTGTGCGTGCATGTGTGTGTGTGTGTGTGTGTGTGTGTGTGTGTCTGGTCTGTGCTGCAATAGTTTAGGGGCCTTTGTGTGAAATTGCTTCTTTCGTCTATTAATGCATTGTGCTATCCACGCATGAAATAAGCATCTGTGAGCAAAAGATAAATACGAGGCCACAGTACAGACTCGGTTGGTTAAATTTTACGACAAGTTAGACACACGTTAAACTTGGTTAGTGTTGCACCACAAGAGAAACGTAATCTCTTACTTTGAGGCAGGTGAGGAGCAGGCCAGCCACCGAGTTGAGGCACTGACCTGCAGTTTAATAAACCAGCCATTACTCTAAATGACAGTCTGCACTTTTGGACGATATTCATCTTCTGATCTGCGGCGTAATGTGCGCACAGCAAAAGGTGAACCAGTTTCACACAACTCTCTCAGGGAAAAGGTACTTTTTTGTATTTTTTTTTTACCTTGGATCACTGAGTTTGTGTGCTTTTTTGGAATAAAAAAGCTACCTCCTCGATGATGCAAGACAGAAAAAAACGGAGGATTCCTTTTTGTACCTCTCTCTGTCTCCCAACACTTACACCATCAACTTCACGTCTTCTCCCTGTCCCCTAACCCCTGTGTTATCCAATCTCCGTAGAGAGAGGCACCTAGGTGGCACTCTCCCCGGGTCCAGAGGAGGCCCCGCTGGGTTTGAGCTCAGGATGGTCGGAGTGGGCCGTCTGCGGGGACGAGGGGGCCGGCGGGTCCCCTCTCTCGCCCCGCTCCTGGAGGTTGCGCTGGTTCCTGGCGGCCTCGGTGAGCATCTGCATCCGGCGCTCCTGGTGCTCCTCCAGGCCTCGCCAGAGATCTGCACGCTCCCGCTCTCGCTTCAGCTCCCTGGAGAGGCAGGTTGAAGCAAAGGAGAGGGGTGAAGAGAAAAGGGTAGAGGAGGGGGGGGGGGGGGGACGACCTGATGAACAAGCTAATGATGCATCCAATGGCTCGGAGGCAACACATTCACTGTCTCTCCCTCGTCGAGCAGAGGATGTAGCTGTTTTAAAGACTGTTCAAGTGAGAAATGGAGGACAGGTAGAAGAGGACGAGCTCGGAGAGGAGATTGATAAAAGACAACAGGTAGAAGTAGAAGAATTATTTCTCCCTCAGCTCTTTGAATGCCTCGAAACGGTTCAATTAGAGGAATGGTTCAACCTGTTCGGACACATCTTTTGCTTTCTTTCTAAGTGGCACAGAAAGATGACGATATTACCATTTTAAATGCCTTAAAACCTTTTCTCAGCGAGCGTCAGCAGCGAACAGTAGCCTGTGCTTTGTCATGTTGGGCACCATTACGTCTGTAGAGCCTGGTACGAGACTCACACGGGCCTTTCTTCTCTGTTATGACCCCTTCCACTTTTCAAACTTGATACTTGATAATACTTTGATAACATACTTTAATTGTAATGGAGTATTTCTATGTTGCACTACTGCTCAAAATACTTCCTCGACCAGTGACCAACCCAGTCTACTTACACTACGTCCCTTCTATCGTCTCTTTCCGGACATGCTTCTGCCTCTAGCTCGTAAATGCCATCACTGACAACACTCTGCGACAGCTATGTCGTACCGGCAAATTTCACTGATGACCTTTGGAATATTTTGTGAACTTTATGTTAGTTGTGCTTGATTAGCAAACTCCTTCCTTCACCGCTGTAACTATTTGTCAATTTCTTCTCTCACCATGAAGCTTGAGGGTTCATGGAAGAAAAGGGGACGGTACTTGCTGTCAATCACACTCATGTTTGTCTTCTCTTTTTCACTCTTTGGTAAGAAAGCACATCCAATTTTTCATTTAAATGCTGAACTATTCCTTCATCATTCCCAGGGGGATGCCCTATCTTCAGATTGGAGCAGGGTGACGGACAGGTGGACTCGGGACGGGGTCCGTGTGCTCAGAAGATGGCCTAGGTGATACATATTTACAGTGTGAAATACGATGTGACCGATAATGGAACAAATACCATTGGAGAAACCACTGTTGCTGCCTCTTGTTGTCACTGTTATATGCAGTGTGAGACACACACACACACACACACACGCACACACACACGCACGCACACACAAAGAGAGTGAGTCATGCTCACTTCTGTTTCTCCACTTTGTAGGAGGCAGTGAGGTCATCAAACAGCTTGCTGTTCATCTCCATGAAGGTCTTCAGCACGTTGTAGATCAGAGACACGATGGTCCTGGAGGGACGGAGACGGAACATAATTAATCCGACGGATCGTCTGTCCCCGGGGATTGTGGGTTAGGAGTCAGAAAAGCCCGTGTTTTTGGGGCGAGACTGAATCATTGGCAAGCGCATGCGTTGCCTAAGATGATAGGAGGTTTGAAAAGAGTCCAAGGCAGCTGTGAAGCTCAACGGCAAATCATTGGTATTGGCATTGGTGGAAAGAAACTGAGCTAATTTATCACATACGTTTTCTTTTTGTGTTTCAAGTGCTTGTACTTTGAGTATTTCTACTTTATACTATATATGTAATTTCCTTGCAGCACCTGGTGGTAAAGTTGGAGCAACTGACGGGGATACTTTATTCCATTTCAGGTTTCCGGCAGCGCTGAAAAATTCAACGCAAATGCGCGTATTCTGGACCGTTGTGTGCAACCGTATTTTAACACCACGTAGCAAACATGGCGACTTGACACGGAAGTCGCGTACACCTCATGTAACTATATTTAACTCATTCAAAGTTGACGAAATAACGTTGGTTCTTTGTTGCAGGTGATCATACAGATATGAACACTTATGGACAATATATTCAGATTCCATGAATAAGTTCTAAATATTACACACTGTAGCTTCAAGCAATACATTTACTGAACAGCTACTGTTAGAGTCAACAATTTTACCAACAAAAAAAAAGACCCATTAAAATATCCTGCCGAGATTTTGACCTAACAACTCAGCTGTATATGAAATATGTATTGGTTTCACTTCAGCAAGATAGAACATCTGGTTATCATGCATTAACACGTGTTAATGCAATATAATCGTTATTATTATTATTCAATTGTATGACATTTATTATAATGTCACACTGGAAGGGGCCATTCTCTGTAATGAGTACTGCAGATACTCAAGTACATTTTGCTGAATGCAATATAAATACTTGTGCCATCACAAACACGAGCACTGACATGAGCGTCGACAATAAAGGGAGGGGGAGGAGGGCGTGGATGATTTTGGTGTTGGTGCCAGTCTGAGTGTCCGGGGGCTTGTTACAGCCGAGCCAGATAAAGGGGCAGTGTGTTTTTGCCTTCATCCCGACTTGACCTCCCCATAAAACAGGTTTCGCCCTCTGATCGGACAAGAGATCCACTGGGAGCGCTTTAACGCGCAAGTCACTTTTCATCCCAGAGCGCCGAGGGTCACGCCCAAGCTGGCCAGGAGCTGAAAACAAACGCTAGGAACGAGAGTCAGGCAGGCGTGGTATTCATTTGTGTGTTTGGTGTTGCACATGCACCACTGACTGGTTCCAGTGCTCCTTGGACACTCTGTAGAGGGTGGCGAAGACCAGCGGCAGGATGACTTGACAGTTCTCCTCTATCAGACTGAGGATGTATTCATTGTTCCAGAAGTAAAGAGCCCGCTCCGCTACCTGAAAGACACACGCACACACAGAAGAGCACATCCTTTGTGAAGTTGATGACTCTTTTTTTGCTTCAGTGGATCATGTTTTTTCTAGAATGATATAAAACTATGTGGTGGGAATGAGGTTACTGTTATCAGGCGAATTAGTCCCAAAACTGTTAGTTTTCAACATGGGTGTAAGAGTTTATTTGTGTCACCTCATTGGTGATCATTTCGATTTATTAGGATGCACATTTTCAGATAACACTCTCAGATTTTCCAGCGTGGTTGGAATGTGTTCACCTGGAAGTGAGGGCTGGAGATGCAGGCTGCGATCTCTTTGAAGAGCGGCTCCTGGACCCTAATGAACTGAGATGGCTCGATCACATCCAGGATCTCCTCGATCTCCCCCAGGAACATCACCTAAACACACGTACACAACAAGACACGATTGTGTTAAATACAAAAACAATGATAATGACTGAAGGTGCTCCCAGCGTTTGATTTCATCCGATGTCTCACCTCTTTCTGCGTGCAGGTTTTTGGCCAGTACTTGAGCAGCCCTCTGATGATCTGCAGAGAAAATATGAAACACGGGTATAAATACACTCTGCATTAACTCAGCTGGGTAGATGGCTGGCTGTCATCCATTTGTACCATCTCCATTATTCATGTTCATACAAAAATATGATGTTAACTTTGAGTCTCACTCTTACTGTACTGATATTGGTGAAAAAGGAGGTACTCAATAATCTGATATTCTAACAGTAAACATCAGATTTTAAATTGGTGAACTACTTAAAGGAATAACATTGATTATAATGTTTCATGGTCATGAGTTCAGCTATAATGTTAAGGAATAACATGTGTTGTTGTATGTGAGGTGATAAAAAAAATTGTCTTACATATTCAGTGACTGTAGCATCTTTCTCCATAAACTGCACCACACAGTAGGCCAGCTGTAAGGACAGAGCCGGTGAGGTTAGAACACACATACCGATGCAAACGCACACACACACACACACACACACACACACACACACACACACACACACACACACTCCCTGAAGCCGTCAAGGAGACAAGAGGGATCTTAGCAGTTATCCCTCAGGATTACACACTGCCAAAGATTGGAAAGACAAGTTTTCCAAAGGAAGATGTGTGTGTCATGAGGGTGTGTGTGTGTGTGTGTGTGTCTACATCAGCTCTTGTCTCCTCTCATATGGTCTGCAATCATTTCCCATTATTCTGCAAACGTGTGTGCATGTGTGTGTGTGTGTGTGTGTGTGTGTGTGTGTGTGTGTGTGTGTGTGCGTGTATGCGCCCGTGTGTGTTTTGCGGTTGCCCCATCCACCAGGCCCGGTTGCCGTGGCGAGTGGGCACCGTGGCGACGGAGAATGTGTGTGCGTGTGTTTACTTCGGAAGGAGTGATGTCACAGACACAAGTCCCTTAAGGGCAATGTGAGATAGAGTTTAGACCTTTTGTCTCCGCCTCTGTCTTTTCTCTTCAGTTCTATTTATACCTATGACTTGTTCACATTATTAATGCGCTGGTTCATTTTAGGACTTTCAGATAATATACGTTCAAGTGTCGATAGAATAGAAGAACGCTGGATTGTCCAGTTTTATAAGTACAGACAGGACAGGCTGTGTCCTGTCAAATTGTTGATGTTTGTTGGGACAATCAGTTTTTACTTTGTTTCATTTCTTTTTTTCTTGTCTCAGAATTCTTGACCTGCAGCTCCATTGTCTGTCTCTGTGTCTCTCATGGCCTTCACACATTTGTTCACACATTCAATCTTTTTTCCTGTCTAAAATCCACCTCTCCTACATACAATGCACCTTCCTCCTTGCACCACTCCGCTCGCTCCATCCCTAACTTTCCTGTCCTTCGCTCACACCACAACATGGTAACAGAGCCACAGACACGGAGGGAGCGGAGGCTGAAAGCAAGGGGTGTCAAGCTCGACTAAAAAGAAAAGGTGGCAAAAGACGAGGATTAAAATAAAGGTGCTGAGCGGTCAAACTGTTTAAAGCATTAGCGAGGCATTAGAGAAATCGCCTGGGGTAAATATGATGTTGGATTCCGTTGTCAGGCCGGGCTTTGTGGTTGCAGAGGGCCGTTGTTAGGCTAAGGATTATGAACACTGAAGACTGAGATTTTACCACCTCCAAGTCAAGGTGACAGGTCAATTTAGGCTCTATTTTTGTGGATGAAGTCATTCGAGAGCGCTCCAATATTGGCCTCTTATCTCGACATTAAAAAGTAGCCTTGCCATGTCGGGTACGCCACAGAGCCACGTCCAGAAGTGTTACAATCACAAATGGGACCAATTAAAATTAGATACTAACATCATCAGTCTGAACTAGTATTAAAGGACACAAGCACACCGAACAGCAATTTCAGTTGAGCATGAACGCGAATGCAGTGCATTTCGGGAGCGTGATGTGAAACCATTTTGCAGCAGCATAGCTCTCGCAGTTGTTATCACAGCTCAGTGATTTGAATATAAAAATAGGCAAACCCTTCACAGACAACAGGAGGGACGATTCCAATGTGTTTCACTGCTCTGAGAAAACCTTCATGATTGTTAAAAGGTGCGGATGTGATATTGTATTTTTGATATTTAGATGCCGAAGTGGGTCACCCCCGTGCAGCCACACCTACCGACTGCAGCGCTGCTGTCCACTCACAACGTTTCCCCCGTGACCCCGTCAAACTGAGTGTGTGAATAATGTATGTGTGTGAACCACAGGGAGAGAGACGCGGAGGAGAAATGTAGGGCACGGTGATGCTGAGACTTGGAATATTCATACACACACACACACACGCATATACACATCACAGACCAGTTTGTGAAGAACAAACCTTCTGCATAATCAAATAATCTGTGACATGAATAAAATGCACACACACACGTACACATGCCAAACTGGACTCCATCTCTGTCCATGCACCATCCCGAACACACAAACTCATACACAGACACACAAACCAAAGGCACACACTCTCTAATTCAAAGACGAGTGCATCTTTCTGAAGCCCTATGTCTGACTCAACTCTACCCCCTAGTGGCCGAAGCGACACACTGCAGAAACCACTCACTAGCACTTTGTTATGAAAATCATATTATATCATATGATTCCAAAGTTGTATCCGCACACATGCAGGTTATATTAAAGCCAAATATTTGCCGACATGGTTCCATTGAGACAAAGAGACAAATTGCACGTTTAATAAGAGATTTTGGTGATGCTAAATGGAACCAAACCCCTTTGTAAGACTACTGTCAGGCTGAAAAGTACAGTGAAGCCAATCAGATACTAGTGCAAGTGGTGGATTGGAGTCTTTTTAAGACTGATAGGTAAACATAGACATGTAGTTATTGGAGGATTTTATCACTGACCTGTGCATGGAAGATGGAAAGGGACTTTGCCGTGTGTAGCGGGATGAGGACCCGAACCAGGAACTGCTTGTGTTCGGCCTTAAGAGGCAGGGCGAAGCCATTTATGATGCTGGAGAAGAGGAGAGGAGACGACATGACAGTTACACTTACAGTCTGTTGTGTTTTGTGTGTGTATTCACTCCGGCAAAAATAACAATATGTTTTTGTCAGTGTGTCAGAAAAATAAAAAAAGAAGTGAGGAAAAAATGCTATTCACATTTTAACCTTTTTCACATTAACATAAAGTTATTCAATCAGTCGACCAGTCGACTGAACCATTTCAAATATGAGAATATGCCACGATCTCACCTTGATTTAGTTAACTTTGATACATTTGGACTGATACTGTGCTTTATGTGGTGAAGTCCTGTGTTTTTAACTCTTCATTCCCATCACACATCACTCCAAAGACTGCCAGCGCACATCTGCATCTGTCTGTGCGGCCGAGTCTATTCTTGTACTGACTCCGCTTGCGAGTGACTGGACGAACGCGTGGTCCGCTCCGCTCACTACTCCACTGACTGACACGGCGGTTCTGGGTTCAGGAAGAGTGGGAACTAAACCTGGAAAGTATGCCACTTATTTCGCAGCACTCTGAAGCAGCTTGTCAGTTTTTATATTTGTGTATCAGCCAGTCCACCTGCGTGATGCACACGACTGTCAGGCTGCCTTCATTTTCTTACAGCGTCTGAATAGAACATCCCTTCGTAATAATATCTGCCCCCTGCTGTTTCTGTAATCTGTCTATCTTCCTCCCTTTCACCCTTTTTCCTGAATGCCCCTGTCGTCCTCCCCGCTTTCATTTTCTCTCTTTCTCTCCCTGTGCGATGCATCCTCCCTCGCCCCGTCTCGCTCTCCTTCTCTCCGTGTGTGGGAGGAGCTAAAAATACCTCTGTTACCACCAACATGAATACAAACCTCTCTCTCCTCTCCTGCTCTCCCTCCCCCCTCGTTCCTCCACTTCTGACTCACGGACTTTTTTCTCACTCGCTCATCCTCTCTGCATCTCTCATCCCCTCCATTCTTCCCTCTTTTTCTCCATTAACCTGTGATTGTCGAACCCCCAAAAAGCCATCGTGCCCTTTTCGACCTCACGTTTCGGTCTTTGGTGGCGGAAAAGAGGTGGTGAGGGGTTCGAAAGAAACACCCTTTATGTTGGGACAAAACAAGGAAACAGTAATATCACTTTTGCTGAAACGGTGATTCGGGGAAATATGATCCTGGCAACGCTACTGTCACCGATTGAGTGGGCTCTGAAATGATTACAGCTGCATCTGATACTACGGCTTCAGTTCTGTCGTCCTTTCTTCTATGATTCCACCTGTCCCATGTATGAGTAAGCGAGCAAATCTAATACTTACACGGTGTAATACACAGTGCCACAGAACAATTCTATGATTATATATATTATATAATAGGTCACCACTATAGACAATGTATGTGCATATTCCACTGCATATGCTAGAGTCATATTGACAAAGTGCTGCTTTCTGCAAGAAACACTGAACACGCTGATACAGTCATGTTGCGCTTATATGATCATGAAAGCGACCAAGGTTAAAGTCACGTAGTGCTGTGTAATCGTGAACGTGCTGTCACAAGTACTCGTTTTTAGAGATATTCATGATTGTCTTTCATTTTCCTTTAAATCTCAAACATCCCAGCGGCAACAAGATATAGTGGAAAGACTTGGAAGAGGACTGATCTCCATTAGTGAAAAACACGGGAGTGCATATCAAGTTACCATCAGTGTAGCAACTTCCCCAGTTGTTTTTCCCATGTTCAACTTATGCCCGAGATCCATTGCCTTGTTTTCTCGACAGAATGCAAACGCACAGACACTGTAGCTAATCTTTCCTTTGCGCTCCACTTAGGGAGCTGGGGATGTGGTCTTGGATGATCACTCAGCATCAAAGTGGAGAGAGACAGAGCGAGAGAGGGTGTTAACAGCAGCGAGTCGAGTGCTTCAGAGTCACTCCTGCCGAGCTGTGATTCTAAACGTCTTCCTCATAGGAAAGACAAAGAGTGGAGAGCAGATCGAGCGACAGCAGGGGCAGCGTACTGCACGGACCGCTGAGTCATCTCTCGTTTACGCCCTTAAGCCTCCTCTTGCTCCCTGCGCTTCCGGGCTTCTCACAGTTATCTTCACTTGATAGGGAGCGATGATGATAAATGTACAAGTGGCTATGCTTCGTCACCGATTTCATTTTGCCTAGTTGTTAATTTCATTGGGCTCCCAGCTGTCTCGCGGTAGGAGCCGCTGGCCACGAGCCGACGCTGCATGTGTGCATACGCCTGTGTGAGTGTCTGTTATTCAATTCATCGTGCATATCATCAGGGCCTAGATACTACTACGCAGCGTACTGCGTATCCTCCGGCAGCATGGGTTCACTTCAGAACGTGCGCGTGTGCGTGTGGGTACGAACCTGCCGAGGATTTCCAGCAGCTCTGCGACGCCGTTGAAGTGCTCAGTTTCATATATGAACCTGAAACAACACATCAGGTTCGTCAGCATATATCAGCAACAGTTTTCTGGTCAAAGTAACTAAAGGAAGGATCAGGGATGGTAAATGTAGAGAAGTGTAAAGTAACCCATGCATATGAAAAAAAAAAAGGTCCTGATATTCCAGGCTATCCTCAAGAGTTGATCGATTCCCGGACATCTCCTCTCGGTGAGGAGAGAAATGGAAGAATAAGATGTACAGTAAGAAATGCGCTCGGCCTTGCAAACGATGACACTAAAGCCAGCTAACTGAAACATAGAAACAGCTAGTTGCAGCATTGGCCCTCCCATGTTTGAATTATAACGCAGACGCGACAGGGGGCGAGAGTTCAGCCACACTCGGTTGAGGCAAGGTGACGAAACACGACCGCCGCAACGCAGCATTGTTGCCGGTCAGAGCCGTAAATCCTCTGATGAGATTTGTGTCGCTTACACACCGACTCAGCCCTCAGCAGAGATGCGGGATGAAGATACAAGTGCAACGCCCGTCCGGGAGTGTGCATCCCGGCAGAATACTGCTTTCTCTCGCGCCGCCTGGGCTCCCTGCTCACTCTTACTTTTTGGCCAGAGGGAACCTCAAGTGCCCGGAACTTGAAAAATGAAGGAACTGTTGCGGGACAACTAAAAGCGTCTGAAGCAGTTTCCTATCTTCCAAAGCCTAGCAAGGATTGGACGGAAGGCACGCTGCAAAGCGGGAGCTATTTTGGAAAAGTCCAGTCTCTGGCTCTTAGTCCAATCAGCTCCTCATTAAGCTGTGAGTCAGTTAGCCAATGACAGGCCGAGGCAGCTTTTCTCCATGCTAATGGTCTTTGTTTGTTGGCAAAGGTTAAATCATTTGATTCCGAAATTGATGCTAAAATGCCATAAGTATTGCCTGTACGTTAATAGATTGCCGCCTGCACCTGAGGAAGATGTTGTTGATTTGTTTGCGGATGTAGGCTCGGAGGCCCAGTAGTTTTCCATAGACACGGTGCAGGATGGTCTTTAGGTACTCCCGCTCCCTGGGGTCCTCACTGTCAAACAGCTCCAGGAGCTGCACACACACACACACACACACACACACACACACACACACACACACACACACACACACACACGAGATAATTAAAGACACAGATACAGTATGGTTGCACTTGTGACTGCATTTAATCTCTAACCTGCTCGCTGCAGCACCCAGCTCCTGACCCCAAACTAATTGGAATATTTTTCTCATTTGTCTCTCTCCGGTGAGAACATTTCCGTGGCAATGGAAATATAGCCACACAGCCAAATCTTAATCTCATGGACTGTTTTTTCCTCAGCAATTTTTAAAATAAAGCAAGATATTAAAGTTCAATTTTGTCCAACAAGCACTGTGGGATCTTCACGTAAATTCCCTTGACCTTTTTTTTTTTACTTTTATTCCAAAAATAACTTCAGGACTTTCCATCCTGGGGAGAATTTGTCAAACGGCAGTTTTACAAGGCGGTAAAGGGGAGGGAATTACCTGCAGAACAAACTTCTGGTCGACATAGCGCTTGGCCATGGAGGGCTGGAAGTCCGGGCTCTCCAGGAAACGCAGAAAGAACTCGTACACCAGCTAACAGAGGCACAGACAGCAGAAGGGTCGATGTCATGGAGTGTGTGTTTTTTGTTTCTAACTCTTGAACTAATGAAATTGAACTTATCAATCAGAGATCTTTAGGGGATGCTGCTGGTTTTTTAAATCTCTGATAAGAGTCAGTCTTACTGCCAGGCTGTGGCTTCATATTCACTGTACACATACTGTATGCGAGTGGTATCAATCTTCTCATCGAAGGTGTATTTTTTTCAAAATGCCGGACTAGTTTTCAAAGCTGTTCATGAGCGCTACACGTGGCCGCAAGGAAATGGGAGCGTCAAAACCCACAAGTCTTAGAAGGTGGCATCTGAAAGGATCCCCTACTGTACACTTGACGGGAAGGTGTGGATTTCGTGCTTATGTTTTGACTCATCTCTTCCCGAAGGCGCGGAGCAAGTGACACCACAACACACCTAAATGTCATCTGAGGAAGCCTCGCAAGCCCAAGCTCCATTTTGTGATTCGGGGCCGATAAATGTTTTTCTTAAAATCTTGCTTCAAACAGACGCTTTGACTGATCCAAAGGAGCTCGGGCTCGGGCAGAGTGTGTTCATGTGCCGATAAATGCCGTACGCAGGGAGGTGTGTGCATCATGGCATTGACCGCCCTCCATAATATAGAATATAATATATACGGTCGGGTCTATTTT